>NW_019174258.1:2001151-2056288 GCF_002260705.1 Seriola dumerili
GTGCGTGCGTGCGTGTGTGTGCGTGCTCAGGGAAGACAACAAAATCCAAAAAGCAACATCCTTCTACCTCTGTTTCTCTTTCTTCCTTTTTCTCTTTCACCTCCCTCTCTCCCTTTGGCAGCAAGCCTGGTCTCACTTCTCCAATCCCACAACAAAACATACACACACTCACACACACTCAGCAGGCACACACACTGTTTCAGAGCTACAAAGACATCCTGCTGTGGGAGTGGGAGTAAATTTTCTGAAGCTTTGGTTTCCCTCTGCCTACAAATGCAATGGCGGAACTGGGAGACTTACAACCCTTGTAAGTCGAACAAGGAAATTGTTTATAGAGGGATATGCAGTTGAGGATTTTCACTGCAATGGTGCAACGCAACTTGAAGTTGAACAACTACAAAGAATAGGAATAGAAATAAAGAAAGGTTGAGATGAAGTGATAAAGAAGATGAGAGAAGGGGACAGGGCACTTCTTGCCCCATTAAATTAACCTCTGGGATTAGAGAGAGACCTTACAGCAGCACTGTCCTCTCTCTCACTACCGCCTCTGATAAAACAAATCCTATTTAGTGAGCCATTACCTCCACATCCTCTTCTGCAGCCACTGACCCAGACTGACACTGATGCGCTAACATCCAATCTGAAATGGCTCTAATGTTTAGACTCCCCACACCCCCCTTTGTTTCTTAGACCTCCCACTTTCCAGTAGTTTACTCCTTGTTGTTTGTTGCGCTTCACTAAACAGTAAGGCACTTTATTCCTTCAAACCTCCCGTCCCTATAACTGAGCCCCCCCCCCATCCCTGTCTTTTCAGAGCTTTATGAGCACAGGGAGAAGGTGGATGTTCCTTCCCAATCAGCAGCCAACTGGAAAAGAGGTTCATATATGTCAAAAGAAGTCAGTATCAGACAGTACCATTCAAACCACAGAATGCCGGGCTGTCTGTTTGCTCTTTGCTCTTTCCCCGTCTTTTTCCACAAAGTGGTTTTTCCTAGCTTGGTGTCCAACACTATCAAAAACTGATGGGTGGCTGTCTGGAAGTCTGACTGTTAGTAAAAGCCCGGGGCAGGCAAATATACACACATTTATTCAAATCACTTATCTTAACACACATTGACTTGCAGATGAAGTCACGCACACATGTACTGTGGTGTGTATTACTGCATTCCTCCTCTCCTCCTGAGTGTCATAAAGCTGTACTGAGGCAGGTACTGGTGAGGCATTGCTGACCGCTGATATGCCTGTAAAAATGGGAGAAGCTGCTTTCTATCATACTGTCTGACTGTCAGTTAATCAATTGCTATAACCACACTCACACAGCTTGCTAACCAAGTGAAGTGTTTAGCGAGGCTGTCATCATTGCTTGACTAAAGCAACTGATGCTACAGGTCCATGTACTTATTTATTTATTCATGTTTGTTGTGTTATATGTGAAGAACAGCAAACACCCTGTTATACTATGCTTCAGTAGCATATTTTGCTTCAGTCGGTGCCCCAACTTAACCCTTAAAACTTATCAAGCTGCCACAACAGAGAACAACCATGTAAAGAATATTATTTCTACAGGTAGACCAAACTACACTTCACTGACCCTTTTTATTTTACACCGAAACATGAGAACCGGATCAGCAAATAAAATCACCCAATGTCTGCTGTAAGTTACTTGAATGCTGTTGAATGCTGACTATCTGGTATTCATCTTAACTTTGTGAATCAAATGCAGGTTGAACCTGTGTTCAATATCCTACATCATGCACACAGTTTGTGCATGACAAGGGCATGGTTTCATAATCATGGAAATGACTCAATAACTGTCAATTTGTGCGATTCCCAAACAGATTACCACAAAATTGAATCAACTGTTCCTTGCCACCAAATTTCACAGAAATCCCATCATAAGAGGATGGAGCAAAGATGTTTGTAAAACAACAAAGCACAGTGACGCTGCAGCAATTTTGCAATCCACTGGCTTCTGCTTCCTGCTTTTAAAATTCATACTGTCACTGAAAGCCGGCAAAGTCCCTCCAATATGAGCTGATCAACAAAAAGGACAGTAGAAACACGTTTGTAAATGATAATGTGTCCATATAGCTGCCATGTAGGATGCACACCTTTTTGTCCCTGTTTGTGTATGTCTGTGCATGTATGTGTGGATGCAGGCTTATAGCAAAAGGTGTGGGTGTAACAGGTCAGAACCTTGAAAAAGCACACACGCCACAAAGACAGAACCTTTCATTCCCATTAGAGAGGCATCTTAGTCACTCAGGCACCTACACATCCAACCAGCCATCCCATTTTGACCTTTCACCCTGCCAACAAACACAGCCTTCTATTCTCAAACACACACTATTCACTAGCAGCCTGCCATATACACACTACAGAGCACAAATACAAGCACTCAGACTCAAAGACACATCCATTAACAGCCATCTTCCCCTGTGTGAGCCAGGCCCCTGTAACCCCCAGTGAGGCTGGGAGACCCCGCGCATTGTAGAGCTCTCGTTTACGCCTCTCAGATGGAGCCATGAATCCAAATTGCCAATTAAAAAGCAATTACAGGCAGCAGCGGGAGCAGACTCCTGCAGTCATTAAAGCAAAATGCCAACGCACCAAGCACCCCCTCCTTCGCTGCCTTGCCCATCACCCCCTCTGAAAGACAGACTCATATCTCAGCTAGAGACACTAATCAACCCTTCTAACACACACAAAGCAGGACGCACACATATGTACACACAGCTACAGACAGGCTTTCTTGGACGCCTTACAGGGGATCCACAGAACAAACTGTGGCCTCTGTATGTAACTATTTTCTCTGCATTTCTAGTGCCTCTGTCAGATTCTCCTTTTGTCTTTGAATCTTCATTTCTGGCTGTTTGTGTCCCCATTGTCTTTGTTCCTCACACTTTATTTTAACACCATGCAATTCCTGTCACAAGGAAAAATACAGGGTATCAGGGAATGGCACACGGATACCTTAACTAAAATAAATTTTGGCAGAAAAACCCAATGATAAAACCAGACATAGAAGGTAAGAGAGAATGACAAGTGTAAAGGGCAAAGGGGCAAGGTAAAAATGCCCATCTTCCCTAATGCATTCTTCCTGTACAGCAATTAGCGATGTTAGCAAAGCTCCAGACAGTATCATCTTTGTTTAAGAGGAACATTTTGTTGGCGGGTATGTATGTGTGTCCTTTACAGCCTCGTGGCTCTTTGTTATCACAGAGTTATATGTGCTCACTGAAGCGGCACCACGGAAATAGAGGAGATGCTATGACGCCAGCTTCCGTGACGCATCCCCCACTGTTGCCCCCTCCATCCCAACCTCTTGTCCACATCACCTTCCTTAACCTCCTCATTCTTCGGCTGGGTGGCCCCGAGCTGCTGGAGGCACCACAAACCCAGTGACATGACCTTTTCAATTTGAGCTTGACCTCTTACACACACACGCATGCACACACACACACACACACACACACACACACACACACACACACACACACACACACAACCACTGTGCAAATGCACACTAACGCATACACACAAACATACACACGGGTTTAGCTATAATAAATGTGGAAGGGAGCGGCGGGAGTTTCTGTGCCTTCATTCCTTCTGTCGCTCTTTGAAACTTGCTATGCTAAAGGAATGGCAAAAAATGGTGACAACATTGGGAGAGCTCCCTTGTCTCTCCAGCACCTCCCAGTTCTGGTTGACCCTTGAACTATGGAGGGGTCATTTCGGAAAGGGGTGGGGGGGTGGGGGGGGGGCAATAGCCTGAATGCTACCACACATTGCTGTCTGGCTGACCTCCTCACTCACCCTTTGCTATCCCCCTTCTCTCTGTCTCCGGGGAACCATCAAAATGTCTCGCAGAGTTTCCGCGTGTTGCCGAGTGCTGTTCATAAGCGTGCGGTTGGCCTCGACCACTACCCCTGAGCTGAGATAAGAAGGCTTAAAGCAAGGCCATAATCCATAATCCACTCCTTATCAAAGGAAGCAGCTCTCCCTCTCTCTCCCACTACGTAACAGAGAGCGGGTGTCGGGGTGACGAAGCAGAGGATGCACTTGACTGCTTGAGTGAAGAGGGTAAGGGTGAGGCTGGAGGTGTGTGGAAGGGTGTGCAGGGGTGGGGGTAAGGAGGCTAAAGGCTGGGGACTTGGGAGGGGCTTGTCCAAGGGCAAGAGGGCTAGAGGGCTAAGTGGGAGGGGGGCTGGAGGGGCACAGATGTTAGCTGCCGTTGAGGCTGTCACCTCGACGTCCCAGTGGCAGCTGGCATTGTTTAACGCATGGAGCCATGGGGGGGTGGGGGGTTTGGGGGAAGCATACATTCATAGACCCGCTATGTCACTTGTACATATGTCAACTGCGTAATGCCTTACTATTGGTTACAGGCCAGCTACAAAATCCATTAATCCCTCGAGAGCCTGTCTGCGTGCATGTTTGTGCTAGCAGGCGAGCAGAAGAATAACAACATTTGAATGCTGCTAGAATAACCAGATAAGAGACAGAAAGGAAAATACACCGGAACAATCTGAGGGTTCAGAGAGAGTAGCTGAAAGAAAAAAAAAGGGAAGTAAGAGAAAAAGATAGATAACAGGCTAAAGGTCAGTGTGGTGTTTGAATGAGGTTTTACCTGGCGTCCCTCGTTCCTCCAGAGGCCGTTGCTAGTCTTTGTTGGAGCAATGGTGACTACAGGTGGAGTGTTTGGCACGCTGTGGCCAGCTGGGGGAACCAGGACAGGCCCTGGACCAAGGGGACCCCTCTTGGGTGTACTGACTGGAGAGCTGTGGTTTGTGGCCGGGGAGGACACTGGAGAGGACTCACTGCTGATGGAGGACGCAGCTGGAGAAAGACACAGACAAATGACAATGAAAGAAAGTAGATAAGAGGTAAAGATACTAATAGTCTGCATTTTGCTCTACCAATAAAAAGGATATATGACAACACTATGATCCTGTAACTCCTTCACAAGGGAATAAAAAAGGTTTGCAGCACTATAACAGTAACAAATAACACACACACAGAGGGCCAGATGGATGGCCCTAGGCTCCTATTATGAAGTGACAGTGATCAGGATGAGCAGCCCTGCAACAGTCACACAGCCTTGACATGCAGGACACACACACACCACAACAACACAATGTTTTGAGAGTGAATAGCCATACTGAATGTATATACAGTCAGTGGAGCTTGCAGCCACACACAGAACCCCCCCCCCCCCACACACACACACACACACACACAGCAGGTGGTGAAAAGCTGGCCCAATGAGCTTCTCTGCTGCGCTGTAGCTGTGCCACATTAACAAAGCCCTCCAGGGAAACCCTGTAGCGCAGGGTCACGGTCTGGTCACATGCCTCGCTTTCTACACATCTCGCTTTCTCTCTCTTGTTCCAAAGCTCTCATGATATGTTCACATTCACATGGGTATATCATTGCAATTTCAGTTTTCCAACATTACGTCTTTACCCACCCCACCCACCCCCACATACAGGCTGCACCTTCTCTTCCTCTCAACTGTGTGCACCGTCTCTTCCCTTCTGTCTTTTTTTTTTATGCTTCTGTCTTCCCTTCCTTTCTTTATTTTTTCTTTTACTCTCCCGTAGGTTTTAACCTGTGTGTTGTCTCTAAGTTTCCTCTCATTTCTTCTCTCCTTCTCCCAGCCTGTGCCTCTTCTCTTGACAGTACAGTGTGCTGTATGTCTCTGCTCAGAGCGAGCGCAGCATTACACAGTCAAACTGGGTCACAACCCTCTCAATGGGACACACACTTCAGTGCTGCAGCAAGGACAGCAGGAGATGTGTGCTTGTGTGTGTGTGTGTGCGTGTGCAGGTAGTGTGCTTTTGTGCATCAATGTGCTTACATGCAGCCATGAAAAAAAAGGCAGCTGAAACCTCAGGCCAGTTTCAGGTCTACTTCCTCTCCAATTATCACCATCAGAACAAAAACCACAGGTCTCCACCCAACCGCCATTTCTTCGCTGCTTCGGTTTCCATGGCAACATAACCTAACAGACAATGTCCACGTATGGTAGGTGCGGTCAAGATATAGACTGATTTTAAACACCTCATTGTGACTAATACTACTAAATAACGGAAAGAATCAATAATGGCAGTGAGGTGACGGTCTAGAGAAAATCTGAAAATCTATGTGTGAGGTGCGAGTGGTGGTAGGAGCAGCAAATGAAGGGTGGGGCGGGGGGGGGGGGTTTTTTGGGGGAGGGCAAGAAAAAGATGTGTGAAGGAAAGATGGTTATGATACATGTGAGGTGAGACATGAAAATGAAAAATGATAAGAGATTGGGAGTGATTGGGGAAAAAAAACAGCCAGTGAGAGTGCAAAAGAGGTGCGGCAGAGGTGAAGCGGGAGATGGAGCGCAGAGGAAAGCAGAGAGATAAGGGGTGCAGATGGGTGAGTGGGTGGTGGGTATTGGGTGTGTGGGTGGGGGCATATTTTGTCTGCACAATGGCAATTAGTGGCCTAATCCCCCCCCCCATCCACCTCACCTCAGAGAGCCATTACTCTCCCCTGCAAGACTAGGCCAATCAATAGCAGCCCACTCAGCCTGGGGAATGGAGCTACACTTAATACAGCTCTAGTGTCACAGCCTATTCACTCACCACAAACACACACACACACACACACACACACACACACACACACACACACACACACACACAACATGCATACACAAGGATAGGGGAACAAATAAGGCTGAAGGAAGGGTAGAGGTAGAGAGGAGAGGAGGGGCGGTGATCACAGTGATTCTGAACTGCTAAGCAACAGACCCCTACTCCATCTATTTCTCTCAACCCCTCTCTTCCCATCTCCTCCTCTTCCTCCTCATTTTCCGCGAAGAGGCAGAGCAGACTGGAGAAGACGCAGGGCAGACTAAATAATTAAGAGAGAAGGAAGAGAAGCAGTTGAGAGGAAGAAGGAAATAAAAGAGACAAGGGTCGTCTACCAACAGCTTCATTCTCTTTCTGCAGCTCGCAGAATCTGTGTACTTCTAACCGTCCTGTACATGTATATCACACAAAAAAAAAACACAAACAGCTATTATTCCTCTATCGTTCCCTCCTCCTCCTCTCTCACAACACCCCACACAACCACCACCCACCCACCACCTCCTCATACACCCTAATTCCTTTTCCTTCTGTTCTTCAAACACAGTACCTGCCAAGCAGACATAGACCAGGCTCAACGCACACTTTTCATAACCACATTTACAATACTTACAGCTGGTATGGGCTCAGAGAGATGTCTGAGAGAGTGGTTACATGTTTGCATTTGTGCATCTATGTATATTTCCCCTTATCTTCCTTTTTAAACCACGAACAGACATGTGTGTCCATAAGCCTCTTTCCTCTATCAAACCTCCAAGATTTCCTCCTGTCCATTTTCAACCCCCTTGCTCCAATTTCCATAGTCCCCCTCCCCCACATCATTGTGCCATCTGATAGGAGAAAAATCATATATGAGGTGTTTGATTGGCACTCAGCTGGTGTCATCTCTGCCATATGCTCCTCCCTTTCCATCCATACAGAGAGAAGATGGCCACACATGCTGGCCCTGCAGGGAGCTAGAGGAGGCAGAGGAGGAGTGAAGCACAAGCCTTCATCCCCAGAGTCTAAAACAGGCTCATCAGCTTTCAACCTGCACTTCATTAGCTGTACTGATTGTCACTTGCTTGGTGTGTAGGGGTGTGTGTGGTTTGGTGAGGTAGGGGTCGGGGGGGGGGTTGCAGGCTGAGAGAGAGAGCAAGATATAGGGGGAGAACACAGGAGGCAGAGACAGAAGGAAAGGAAAGGAAAGGAAAAGAGAGAAAGAGAGTGCTGTCTCGGTCCCAAGCTGTGTGTGATTAATGTGAAGCTCCTTTCTCTATCGCCTCCTCTATTACCAGTCCCACTCTCCCAGACTGCCTCCACACTTGACCGCTCAAGCTAAGCCACACACACACACACACACACACACACACACACACACACACACACACACACACGCAGCAGCGACAAACAAACAAACCAAGCTGTGGTCAGAGGCTGTGGCCAAGTATCCCTGCATAGATGGCACCTTTTACTTCAGCCACTGACCCAATCAAAAAGCCAAAGAAGTCACCACAGCTCTTCAGCAGGTTCTTTCATTCAATGGCGGAGCCCAGGAGCTGTAGCAGTGAATCCCACTGGATCACTAAGCCTTGACAGGAAGACATCACTGCACAAAAATGTTTTAGTGTTGCCAAATGGCCCCTACCAATCCTCTGCTACCACCCTCCACCACCACCTTTGCCAAAACAGCCAAGCACAGCCAGCACCAGCTATGCCAGGCAGAAGGTGCTCTCCTCCACCCCGCCAACACACCCACCCTACCCTACCCCTCCTCCTCAACCCTCCTCCCTCCCAGCATGCATTACAACAACATCAGCACTTAATTAAACAGTCCATTTCACACCTGGTGTGCATAGCAGTGCCCAGCCAACCCTGCATCCATATGCCACCCCACCAGCACACGCACAAGCACAAGCCTCAACACGTGCACTCAAACAGACGCGTGCGCACACACACACACACACACACACACACACACACACACACACACACACACACACCCACACCCATACTTACAGACGCACAGCAACCACTGATGCACACAAACACCAAACACACCTGCTACTACAGTCTTGGCCATGCACTGACAACACAACACAAAGCCTGTAATCTGCATCACTGAATGGGGGGAGGGGAGAAGCACGCAGTGTGTGTTGCTGTGCCAGCGAGGGAAAGGAAGACGGTACAAGATGGCGGATGGAAATGAGAGGAGCAAATCTCTGTGCCTTCTGCTGACTGTACAAACTGTATATTATACTTAAATGCTGCTTCCCTACTGAACAGAGTCATGAGAGGTGTAAGGTTGCTGTGTGTGGAGAGAGAGAGAGAGAGAGAGAGAGAGAGAGAGAGAGAGAGGGGAAAGCAAATGAGCTTGTTTGTGAGTGTTTCAGGGACAGTCACAGCCTGAAGGGTTTTGCCTTCAAGAAACACACACACACACACACACACACTGAGCACAGCGAGGCTGTGTGAGCTCCAGGCAGGCTCCAGATGGAGGGGTCAGAGACACACTGCCCCGCTGTCCCAGCATGCTCTGGGCTCCCATAAACAAGGGGAGCCTCCGGCCACACACGTACACACACACACACACACGTACACACACACACACACGTACACACACACGCAAGCTGACAAACACCTCAGGTTTTCACAAATCTACTAATTACTTCCGATTCCTCTTTTTTCCAGCCAATTCACTCCATCTATCTTGTACACCTTTATTCTCCCTCTCTTCATTCTCTCTCCAGGCAGTGTACTACAGTTGGTATGAACGCAGTCATGAAATTCTGGTGGTGTGTATGTGTCTGAGAGTGTGTGAGGAGAAGCAACCGAGAGGATTAAACCAGGATCTGCCTAATTAATCAGATATCAGCAGGCCTGCCTTTTTGAGGCAGTGTGTTATCTGTCTCTGTGCGTGGTGTGTGTTTGCTCGCACATGTGAATGCTATGCGAGTGTACATGGGATGAGAGTGTGTCCTTTACACTGCTCTGATACTCATTATCCATCACCTCCCCACTTCAGTGCAGCACTCAGTACACAGAGCTATTCATTATACTCGCCACAGACAAGTGACGATGTATGTGTCTGTGTGTGTATGGGTGTGTGGGTGTGTATATAAACAGCAGCCGTGCTCAGGGTCTTAAATCAGTTCAGCAGCCGGTGGCAGTGATACTAGTGCTCAAACCAAACTAATTCCTCCAGGCCTTAGGACACTGAGTCATGGCACCTCATATATACTGCACTACTCACCTCAAAGCATCAACCAGAGGGTGAGAGAGACAGAGAGAAAGAGGGGTTGAGTCAAAGCAGCTAATGAAAGGACAGCAGGCTGCAGCATGCTAAGAAATCACAAGGCTTATACAGTTGCAAAGACAACTGTTTGCATGTGTGGGGGTGTTTGGGTGTGTGTGTTGCCTATAAATACAGGCTCTGCAGACAGAGAGGTGACTGGAGCTCCAGGGGCCTCATGCCTCTCTCCCCACCCCAGACCCAACGCTCCTAACACGGGCAGAGTGGCCCCTTATTCCTGATGGCTGAGTCACCCACAAATCACTGCCTACACCAGCCAGGCCACACAGTCAGCAGGCCTCAACAATAACAAAGGGGCTTTTGTGTGCTTTTAATATAAAGGTGGTAGAGCTTTATCAGACATGATCTTGTGTATGTATGACAAAGACACAGATGTGAGCTCTCTGCCTCGGTAGATCATGTATTACAAATGGAACAGAGCACACTCATTCTCACCTCCCAATACAATGCAAAATAAAAAAGCAGAAGTATTAAAAAACATGACTAAGAGAGCACAGTTTTTGTGTTCTCCAGCTGCAACTGATAAAAAGGAGGAGAAGCAACAGAAATAAGAAGGACAATTCCAGTGGAAAAAAGGGGAGTCCACAGTATGTTAAAATGAAAAGATGCTGGAGGTGGACTCTGGAAGTGGATTTTTCTTTTGGAGAGAGAAAGAGCAAAGAAGTAATAGGGCTGGCATGCATGGTTGAGGGAATGAAAAGAGATGAAGGGTAGAAGGATTGAGAGGGAGGTGAGGAGAGGCCAGGGCTGAGCGCTCTCTCTCTCTCTCTCTTTCTCTCTCTCTCTCTGGGCAATAAATCATTTGCTTGGTTCTGGGTCCCAGGCTGCAGTGGGCTTGGGAACAAGGTGTCCAGGGAAAGACAGGAAGGAGGGGACCATCTGATTTAAGAGCCAGAGCAAGGGTGGACAGCTGGGGTAGCTGGGCCTCTCTGGAGCCAACGCATATAGCCACACACAGACACACACACACACACGCACAACAGACAAACGTACACACCCTCATTAAACTCCAAAATGAGAATCTTCCTACTGAGACTCTCCTGTGTAGATTCTGCTTTGTACGCTTTGTATGTTTATGTGTGTGTAATCAAGAGACACTGGGCACATACTTGCATGTACGTTAGGGGCCAACGTTGAATTTACAAAACATAGCAAGAAACCCACAAACCTCTCCCTCAGCACCTACACAAAAACATTTATATAGATCTTTGAGCAAGCATGTTTCAGCCTTAAAGGGTTGAGCTCTGACGTAACACTGTATGAGTCAGTAACCAGTAATTCAACCACCTGATGCTTATTTCATATTCACACAACCACAGCGCAGAGCTCAGAGAGATGGGAATTCTATTGCATGTTTCATGTGTGTGATTGTGCGAAGACAATGACAAGGAAGAACGTATGACGGGAAACTGGCGAGCCAACACACATGCATGCGTTGACAAGCACACCCAAGCGTACGTGCACTCACACGCAGGACATTAAGTGGGTCAGCTAGAGTGGCTCCTCTTCGTCCCCGCATCTCCAGGGACACCAACTAATTCAATTCTGTGTGGATATCACTCCATTGCCATTAGCAGTTCTGCACTCAGCTATACATACTGGCAATAACACCTACATGTATTCACACACTATATGACAGCCACACACAAACGCAAACACAAAAAGAACAGATATACAGCCACACATGTTCAGCGTACAGGAGGTACAAAACACCTACTCCATCAGATTTACAGGTAAGGGTCAGTGTGGCTGGACGTAACAATACATTTAGTTCTTATATTATTGTAGGATCATGGTTTGATATCACAATATTTTCAACAAAAGATTTTGTTGTCAGACACTAGGACTGAAAAGAGGATTTAAAACCAAACCAAACCAATTTTTTTTTTTTTAAGTAAACCTTAATACTTAATTCCATCACCTGATGAGCGTGCACAGTAGAAGCCACAAAAAGACATGTGCACGTTTGCACAACCAATATGCGCACCTGTATATTAATTCAGACTCAAACAGAAATATTATTACCATCAACATCCAGATCACTTAAACTGGACAATTTCTTTTTGGGTTTATTTTGTGATGCATGTCTGGAAAGTAGTATAATGCCAATGCTGAAAGCTGCTATCATTCTTTCTGTGGTGAAAACGAAATTTAGACCAGCTGAAATCAAAAACTCTACTGCGCATATTAGCAAATTCTTGTGTCACATCCCTACATGCGGTGTGACTTTACCTCGAGGTTCTTCGGCCTGTTTTGCCAGTTTACGGAGGGCTGCAGCGAATCCAGAGTGAGCAGACTGGGTCGCCGGGCTTCCATTGGCTACAATAGAACCGTTGAGAGGTGACGGGGTGAGGGGGCTGACCGTCGCCGTGGTACGGGTCGCCGTGGAGATCATTCCTAACGATGGTGACTTTGGCTCATGGCTCATGCCTACAAAATGGACAAAGTGGAAAAGAATGGGAAAGGTTTAATATCCAGTACTGCCCTCAGCTCTATACAGACACACATATGTTCTACAAGAGACATGGAAAGACCAACGCAGACAAATATGTGTGAAAAGAGTAAGGCTTAGCGGTTTCCTTGGACACGGAGATTGTCAGGACAAAGTGTGGTGCTGGGTATCTGTTTGTGACAGCTGGGGTGGATGGGGATTGGTGAGGGGCAGAGGGGCTTTGGTTGTATGGCTTAGGGTCAGAGGTGAGAGGTTAGGAGGGCGGGTCACCCTCCCTTGCTCTTAAAAGCTCCAGTCTGGCTGTGTGTCTGCCAGAGGTCCATGGTCATAGAGTTTACATAACACCTCTACTGAGCATGCTCTAACACTATCAGGGTGATTTTATTTCATACTGCGAGTATTATATGCTGTATGTTATTGCTATTTATGCATCGAGTGCCCCCTCCCTCCCCTTTTTTTAATTTAATTTTTAATTAATTTATTTTTTTAAATGTGACTCATGCCAGCTGGATATTTATGAATTTTAACAGTGAGTTTTAAATGAATTATTGAATCAAGGGATCAGAGACTCGGCAAGCAGAACAAAAAAAGATTGCACAAACTTTCAGCCCAACAGTCAAAAATGAAGAGTTAAAGAGAACAACAGTGAAATTTTTGAAGTTTTTTTTAGTGTCATGTCTCTTTCTAGCTTCAGATTTTTGTAAGAGGGGGAAAAAGGGTGAGGAGCGTTGAGACGGCTGTCCCTTTCCTCCCTGCGTGTATGTGTGTGTGGTGTGTGTGCGTGCGTGCATATGTGTTGAAAGGTGACACCGTGTTGACAGCCCCTCGGTCAGTGGAATCCCTAAACGCCAGAACGGCGTGTGATAGTCCTACGTGCTCAGGCAAAACACAGTCATTCACACACGCGTGCCCACACACACACACACACACACACACACACACACACAAGCACAAGCATTGAGAGTAGGTCAAAGGACAGCAAAAGTTCAGATTAGTGTAGATTGTGCGTGGCACAGGTATTAACCATTACACCAAAATACACACGCTGTGGTTTGTTGAGAATCCTCCTTAAGTCAGAATTCAAAGTAAACTGCCAGCTAACACAACAACTTCAAAGACAAAGACAGTCACTGAAATGAAAGCTGCTTTCTAACAGTATATCAACAGCACAATTAGATAAGTAGGAGTTATATCTGGGTTTACCCAAGAGTCTAAGAGGGCTATAAAAAGATCATGTTCCCTCCTGAGAAGAGAGCAGAGGCACAGCACCCCGTGTAAGAGAGTGTGTGTGTGTGTGTGTGTGTGTGTGTGTGTGTGTGTTTGTGTGTGTGTTTGAGTGGACACGCACAGCGGCAAGTCAGGCATGAGAGAGTGAATAACATTCCCAACACCTCTTGAGTTGTCCTGCCTGTAACCTCCCAGTTACCCAGTGCACTCCGAATGAACCCAGAACACAATTAATAATGGAAATCAACAATGACCACTGTCTGAGCAACACACACGGCGCCATTGAGAGACTGGCCAAACAAGTAAAAACCACACACCAACTGCTCAGTCCGGTAACGTGACTTTGTCAAGACATTAAGAGTGCTGCTCCTCCCTCTCTCTTTGGAGAAAGTGAGAAAAAGTCAGACAAGGTAGTAAAAGAAATATACAAGAAACTTCTTGCGAAAACCAAAATACTATCCAGGCACAGAGTACAGTGTATTTAAGTCTGTACCAACCACACACACAAAACCACAGCGCTAACAGACACACATGCGAGTAACGTAGTGAAAGAAGAAACAGATAGCACATAGCTTGACAAACACACACAGAGGCACACATCCGGAGGTCTGGCAGTGGTTCATGACCCCCCCCCCCCCCCCCCCCCCCCCACCCGATAGATTAAAAGCGTGGCCAAAGCTCCTTACTGCACAAAGGAGTGGAGCTGCCTGGATCCCCCATGGCTGCATCTTCACGTTGAGCCCAGCCCAGCACACACCGGCAGCCGCCGACAGGACACACACCATCTTCCTGCTCCTCTCTCTCGCTCTCCGTCTATCTATCTCCTCTCGCCCGTCCACCCTGTCTCTCTCCCTCCCTGCCTGCCTGCCCGCCTGTCTTCCTGTCTCTCGTGGTGCCGCTCACAAAGACCGTTTAGAGCTTATCTAACAAAGCAACACACCACACACGCTGCCTATCTCTCCCCTCCTTGCTCTAGCTCGCTCTCTCTCTCTCTCTCTCTCTAAGTGAGAAAACAGAAATTCTTAGCCTAGCAGCTGCTGCGATGTCACATGGCCCCCCCCCCACCCCCCACCCCCCTCCTCACACTCTCCCTCACTCCTCCTCCTCCTCCTCCCCTCTCAACCTATAATTCCTCAGCCATTTGTAGATAACAGACACAGGCATGCATGCCCTGCCAAGGCGAGCTGGAGGAGGGGGAGGGGAAGAAGAGGAGAGGAGCTGAGGAGGAGGGGAGGGTGCTCAGCCGGTCACCACATCTGACCCCATTGCTGGGGAGCGACAGGCAGGGTGTGTGTATGTATGTGTGCATGTATATAGATGAACAGGGGGGGTTAGGTCAAATATCTGAGGCGCCCTTCCCTTCTTGAGACAGTTCGACAGAAAAAGAGAGAGAAGGAAAGAGGAAGAAAGAGGACATGTCCTGGCCTGTGTCAAGCCCTACAGCATGAGAAAGAAAACCTTTTGCGTTAGAATATCTGCCTCAACTCAATTCAGTCTGCTTTATTAACATAATGGTTATGTAACTATTGAAAATGCTTGTCAAGTGAAATTAAAGCGAAAGAATGACAACTGCATCTGGAAAGTAAGGAGTAAAAGTAAAGAAATCCATTCTCTCTTAATCAAGCATTACCATAACATACAAACAAGGAAGTCTTATCAAAAATGTGGACGTGCAATCAAACCTTTACAGCGCACATACACACACACACATACACACACACACAGGCTACACGGCAAATACACGCACTGCAATTACAAAGAGTTGTTATCAGGGTGGAGGAGACTACTGCGTAATAGTGCTTGGGGGCGGAGGGCTCAGGAAAAGGGTAAAAGCGTGGGTTTGACTTCCCCTCTGTCTGTCCTGCTGTCATTGCAGGGGTGTGAATGAGTTGTTTCTTTAGTCATTTCCTCCTTCCGTCACTCGTTACTTTTTTCAGAACAAGCGAAGGAGCAAGTGAGCAAGAGCGATGACAGGGAGAGAGATTGTCTTTGGGGGAAAGCTGCACGGTGGCCAGCATTGTGCCAAAGGCCACCTCCCGACAAAGCTCCTCTCTGATGCTCAGGCCACGGTCCGACTCCCCTGAGAAAACACAGGACCGCCACACTCTGCTCTGTCTTTGTGTCTCTCCACTACCACTTTTCCCTGTCTAGCATCATGAAGATCGCCCTGCTGGTTTTGGAGACGAGAGTCTTCTTGCTGCCTGTGTTGGTGTTTTCCGACCATATCATGGCAGGTACGGGCTAAGGGGATTGCAGGTGCTAACATAGCTTCCCCAAAAATAATGCTTGTTCAGTCTCCCACTGCTGGCACTGAAGTAGAAGTGTAGCTCATGGCAGGGTCCTGCTGGTTGTTCAACTTCCCTGTTTCGAGCTGGCTTTGTTGCTTAGTATCCCCTATCTCTCTGCCCTCCTCTGTGTCATGTCCAATAAAAGTAAAAATGCTCAAAAAATACAACAAGCTTTACAAGAAATTGGGGAGACCCTACAATAACAGCGGAAAGCTCCTACATTGGAAGAACGAAGAGTTAGCACTTATATTAAGAACAGCGTGGTTAAACAATTGCTACTTCAAGGCACTGAAAATTAAAACATGCACAATAGCATTAAGTGGAAATTGATGACGGTACTAAGGTTATGTGGGTGTATATTTCTATTCTCTCGTTTCCATGATTTCTTTCGAAACCGGAGAAATACAAGCCATGCGAGTCACATCTCAAGTTATGATAAATAGCATGATCCAAGCAACCCAGGCTGAGTAATGTCTTATGAATTTCCAGATAATTGAGCCCACCGCCACTTCTTAACATTACTGGGTTGCAACACATTTGCTCAGTATTTTAAGCAGGCTCTACCCTTTGTTCCTCAAACATCCAGCAGATGGCATTGTCTCCCAGCTAATCAGAGGGGAGTCCTCTGTTAATGACACGGCATATGACACTATCATTTAATCGAGTGATAAACAAAAGAAAAATAGATTTTAAAATGATTTTTCTGTGGATTATGAAAAGGACAAAGTCTGCATCCACTTGTAACATTTAGAATCTTGCTGCGAAGATCTAAAGAGGTATGAATAAATTAGATCTTTTGGATCTCAAATGTTTAACATTTTGGCTGACAATCCAAGAGAGTCGGTTACACACCAAACTTCCTGATGTCGTTAACCCTTTGAATGCTGTTACGCCCTAAGGGAAAACAAAACAAAGCCCTGAAAAAAAAAAAAAAAAAAAAAAAAAAAAAAATGGAATTAAAATTAAAAAAAAACAAAACAAAAAAAAAAAAAAAAAAAAAAAAAAAAAAAAAAACTGGAATTCAGATTACAACAAACCACATACAAACATGATCCTGCCCACATACACACACGCACACACACACAGAAAGCAGATTGACTGCTAAATGGCATACAGTAAACACAGTTTTAACACCCTGCTGGAAGTAAAGCCGATCACTAACTCCCATAGTCAAACAAACACACTGTCACACACAGTTCCACCCTTTTGCTGGTTGGAATGCAGATTATTCTCTCTCTCTCGCTCCCTCTCTCTCACGCACACACACACACACACACACACACACACACACACACACACACACACACACACACACACACACACACACACACACACACACACACAAAGTAAATCCTCTTGGCTCCTGTATGCCCCGGCCAGTGGGGAGATAATGCAGTGGCAGCTCTAGCGAGTGGTTAATCTTTAACCAGGATGGGATTTGCCTATCAGCTCGTTAAAACTAGCAGGGCAGTGCTACTGGCCCATCTATCTGATCCAGCCACAAACCTTGGCTTGGCCAAGTCCAAAACAGCGTGGACTGGAACTGCACTGCCTACAGCTAACTGTGTATCCATGCCTCTCTTCACCGAGGCAGCAGATGTCTCTTTTCCAGTGGCTTGGTATAGCACACTTTAGGCATGCCACAATATTGTGGTCCTGCTTAGGAACAGAGCCAAACCGGTCAGTGTCTGCCCTCAAATGAGCAATAAAAATGTCATTGCAATAAACTGGTTGGCTCAACTTGTGTGGCCATGCAGGCGACTGAAGCACCATTTTTAAAAGTCTTGCTGGGCTTTGAATAGCACTTCTGAATATTTTTGTAACGCCGGTATAACCGCCTTTGTGGTTTGGTGTTTTGTTCCACTCCCACATTCCTGTTCTTACTTTCCTCCAACAAACAGCATCTTCGCTGCTTTCCGATAACATCCTCTTTGCTGTACTCAGATCTGCATTTGCTGTTACAAGACAAACATTTAATCCTGCTTCACATTTCACTAGCAGCCAACCAGAACTACAGAGGTTTAGCCCAATTTGTTATTATGATTGATTTATGATACCAAAAGACTGATGACTAACACTGGTCAACATTGCAGAATATGGGATTTTTCTTTTTAGAGCTTCTTAAAATACTGCAGGGAAGAATAACAAACATGATGTGGCCATAGTGAACTGGTTGGTTGAAGAGCTGCAGGTGAAATGCATTTGCTGTTTGTGTGGACCAGCACGCCTATTCAAAATAAGCAACACCTTCTACCATGCCGTCTTGTTGTGGATAAGTGGAAACTCCCTCATTACTCAGATCATGATCTTTGATCACATATGACACAGGTTCAACCATCCACTCTGCTGAAATGATTTAGATTAAAGTAGCTCAGCCACTGATACAGGAGGGAGTAAGAGATGGCTTGATGAGTATGTGTAATCATGAATGGCTGGCTGACTGACTTGCTACCTGACTTAAGATATGCTGACGGGGGGATGAAAAGGATGAGAGGAGGGTGAGAGGTTCAGCATGAGGGAATTGTCTGACTGAAAATAGATAAAAAAATTTTAAAAAATGAGGGTGCCTAAAACACCAGTGAGGCAGCAATGTGGATGAAACTAACCTAGCAAAACAGGATGTAATATGGGTAAAACAGCCACTACCACAGCCACCCTATCATGCCTCAACCTAAAGTGAGCTTAAAAAAGACAGCTAGTGTAACTGACTGAATGACAGAAGGAAGCACAACTCTGTGGCTGGCAAAATCAACAACTGGAGTTTTTCACTGTCTATAAATACCACTCGTGTACAGTATCCATAAGAAGAAGAAGAAAAGAAAAAGAACAAAGGATGATCTTAATCTGGTCAGGCAACCAAAACACAAAGCAAAGGTAGGTCATGGAGGTTAAACAGGAGAAACAGGGACCCGACCTCATGAGTGTCTACAAATGCTCATACATATGTAAACCAGGGCCTAGACTTAAACTGATCCTGAACATACCTGCACATGCACAAACACAAGCACACACACACACACACACACACACACTCACACACACACACACTCACACACACACACACTCACACACACACACACACACACACACACACACACAGTATCGAGGAGCACAGCAGGATAAACCTGCTCTGGTAGTTCCAGGTTTGTTTGACTTCTGAGATGAGATGTCAGAGCAATCTACCCTCAGGCACTATAGAATAGATGTGTATGTGTATGTGTGCGTGAGTGTGTGCGCACGTGTGAGTGTTCGCACACACGCAAGCTCGTCTGTGCGCATGCGTGCCATCTCTTTTACTCGATACCAAAGAGAAAACCGTAATATAAGAGAAATCCTGAAACAGCAGCACTATGGCTGCAGAGCTGAGGAATCAAAGGGAACAATTCCACAGGAGAATGAGAGAGCAAAAAGACAAAAGGAGAGAAAAAGAAAAGAGAGACAAAGAGACAGAGAGCAAGAGATCAATGAAGAAGCTGAAAGAGAGAGACACAGTATTGCCTGTGTCTGAGCTGTCATTATACAGCAGGCCTCCATTATAAAGCTACAGCAGAGAACAGAGTACATCTCCCTCTGACCTGGCTCGCTTGCAATGTCTTGAACACACACACAAACACACACCACAAACACATCACACACACCTCTGTGCAAAGAGAGCAGTCTTCCTGCCTTTTTGCCTTGTGTGGCTTTAAATGATACGGCTGTGTATGTGAGAGTGCATGTGTGCACACACCTTATTATTCATCCCTCACCTCCTACTTCTCTTCCTCTCTTCCACTTGCTCTCTGTTTTCAACCCCCCACCCACCCACCCCAACCTGCCTGCCAGCAGCTTGCAACAAAAACACTGAGATTTCAAAAGACCAGCCGGCATCTCTCTGCCTCTCTTCACCTTTCTCGCTTTCATTCTCCAACGCACGCACATGCACACATGCGCACACATGCACACACACACACACACAGCCACACACACAGCCACACACACAGCCATACACACACACAGCCACAGAGAAACAGAGTGTGTCTTGAGGGAAGGCACGAGCTGAGATGATTTTCTCTCCTCTCCTCCTCCCTGCATCCAACTCACCCACCCCAACAGCGCCATTTCCTATGGCTGTTAATTACACAGTGACTGTGGTAGGGGTTGCTGGAGTTGTGTGTGTATGTCTGTGTGTGTGCATGTCATCTGGCGAGTGTGTGGCTGTGTTCTCTGAGACACCAGTGTGGGCGTATGACAGAACAGTCTGGTTGTACACACACACACACACAGAGACAGACACACACACACACACGTAAGTGCATTCTGTCTGTGTCTCTGGCTCTTTGTGGTCTATGCCCCAGGAGTCAAGCTGCTGTCTGCATGGTTGTGCCCTGTGTAGCCTCTCGCTGAGGGGGACACAGCCTTGCTTCCAGCCCAGCTGTTCGACTGGAAGAGGAAGCAGCTCTGACCATCGCCATCATCATCGGGCCTTGCCGACTCAGTCTTTTTAATCAACCTCACCTGCTACAGTGAGACAGGAAAGGGTGGCAATGTGGCTCTTCCCGGCAAGTCAGGGAGATACAACAGATGTTGCAGAACTCACATGAACTTATGACACAAAAAGAGGCAAACACATACAAAGGAGGACCTGCCATGGAGCTTATCACGGTTTCTGCACCTGTGATACTCTTTGGTGTACCTTTAGCCACACGAACAGGTACATGCACACACGAACACACAGTTATGAACAGACAGCCTGCATGTCATGTCCCACAGAGCTGGAAAAATTGTATTGTTTTGTACTATAAAGCTCTCAGTGCCTGGGGACATCACTGCACGTAACATATTTCGGTTACTATCATCTTTCAATGGTCTCCTTCGCTCTTCATCTCTCATTCTATTCCTCTCCCTCCACAAGCCTCCTGAGGAGATGAGAGCTGTTTCTGCTGGCTCCCCCTTAGGGATGGTCACAAGAATCGATACTTCGGTACAAAGTCGATGCCAAAATTCTGAAAATGTGACGGTACCTGTGTCGTAGTTACTGGAGATGTGATTCTTCCGAGACTAACGAGGGAAGTATAACAGAGTTCTAGTCCGACATCATACTTAACAATAACAACAAAACGTGGAATGGCAGCAGGTCTGGCTGCAGCAACAGGTCTACTGAGACTTGTGGAAAAAAAATAAAATGAAAAAAAAAATAAAAAAATAAAAAAATCACTATATCATTGATATTTTGTATTTGAAGTGGATCAGCAGGGACAAGTTATAAACAACCAAAAGCCAATATGCAAACAGTAGCACAGAGCATTTGAAATGAAAGGAGGGAACTTATATGAGCAGCTCAAAGACAGACATCTAGATCTGTACACAGAATTCAAGGTGAGCGAGTTTCAGTTATTAACAACATGTCGACAGTATGTTCATGTCCCAAAATGTTTCCATTATTGTTTGTGAATTGCGACAGCTGGTGTCTGTTGTAGTAACGCTCCACACACAACGTTCACAAAAGCTAACGTTGTCTTGTTTAGGCTAACATTGCGACAGTTCATACATGAGCTGGGTGCTCACAACATTAGCAGGTGACCATCATTATATAACACTGACTTTTTAACCAAATATTTTCACACCATGGGCCTGTCACCTTCTTAGTCAATTTAAATTGATGCTTGGAAACTGACTGTATAGAAGTCAGTGCATGTGTATGTATATGCAGCAGCCTCTGTCGTTTTGTGTTTTTGCTGTGGTATTGAATTTGGTATCGAGAATCGTGGAATTTCATTGGTACCAAATTCCTGGTATCATTACATTCCTAGCTCCACTACATACACTCCTCACTTCATCCTCTCTTTACCCTCTCTCTCCCATCTATTCTCTGTTTCTCTCTGATGTACTCTGCTGGGTTGTGGTTGCCTAATTAGCACTCCAAGTACTCTGCATGCGTCCTGACTCCCAAGCGACTCCACCGCACACGCACACAGACACACACAGACACGTGCAAAGCACCCACTTGACTTTCCATAGCAGGGTCCGGTTGCTGAGAGTTGCCCTGTTGTACTCTTGTAATTGGTATAACCGGTGTGTGTTCTTGCTTGAACATGTCTGTGTGTGCATGTGTGAATGGGTGGATGTTGAATGGTCCAGCCACAAAGACAAGGTTTGTCTTGGCCACAGAGCTGATACGTGTGGTGTCCTTCATTCTTTCAAGTATTTGACTCGTCATTTGTAGAACAGAAACTCATCAAAAAATGGTATTATTCTACATTTTTGAGGGTCAAACCAGATTATTTTTTAATGGCTCTTGCATTTCTGAAAATTCCATTTTCAGAGTAGGGTTACAATCTGCTTTAGCACTGGTATTGCTTGGTTGTTAGCTGGACCAGTGGAATATGTGCAACCCTTCAAAATCAGGCATATGATGAATGACTGACCCATCCTTTCAAAAGCACAAATCCTTAAAACTTTTCCTAGTCTAGACAGGAAATATCTATGAATATAAAGATAAATGATGTTCAATTACCATAGGTTCCGCATGACCTGGGCTTTAGAGTAGAACTGAAACAATTAGTCGATTAAAAGTATAGGCAGCAATTCTAACACAATACACTTTTTGTCAAGTGAATATCTCCTCACTGGGTGTTCTGTATGCGCTCAAAAACAATCACGTATTTGTAGACAGCCCTGGCTCTGTAGATGGGAAACAAACAAAGTGGTTTGGACTGAGACACAAAAAACTATTCCAGCAAATCAGCAACAGGGGGCGTTCATGCTTATGCACAAGATAGGGTGCTGGTAGCAGCTGAACTCCGACCTCTGCATCATCCTCTGCTGCGTCCTTGCCCATGAGAAACAGAGCTACACCAGGATAGTAATGATTTGGTCAGGACTCTACGATCGAAAAAATTATCTGCAGATGAATCAATATTGAAAATAATTGTAACTTGCAACCCTACTTAAGAGAGGCTGGAATTTACATTCAACATCCACTCCCAATGTACAGCAGGGGAGAAAGTTTCAAAAATGCATTTATTCAGAATATTTCTATTAAAGCTATATGAAAGCCATGCAAAAGCTTTCTTTTGGAAGATGACCTTCCTGTGTATTTATTTTATCCGTTTACTAAATTATGGCATATTTTGTCAGTCAGTTGCAGTGCAAAGGGGAAACACATATGGTTGAAACTGAGATAAGAGACGACACCTACGAAAGATGTGAAACTGAGATATAAACAGAAACAAAAGGACACTGCCCAAAATGGATAAACTTTAGTTATGCAAATGCCAGCCAGATAAAACAAATCTAGCTGGCAACTAGATCTTCTGTGAAGCACGTTTAACACGACAACTGTGGCCTCCACCAACAAAGGTATGCAGTTCTGCCCATGAGCTGATTAAAACACATGGCCACAAAACCCACTTCACTTCTTCAGGCACATATCTGACCTTGCTCTCATACACAAGGAGGCATGCTAGCAAACAGACACACACAATATGACAGTCAGCTGATATAGCAGATATCTCGGAGATGGAGAAAGAGAGAGAGAGAAACAGAGGAAGCGAGAGAGAGGCAAACAGACAGACACGTTAAAAAGAGATAGAAGCAGACACAGATAGAGGGGAAAAGGGAGATGATGATGTGATAGCAAAAGAAAAGGCCTTTGTTGAGGAGTAGCCTTTAGCACAATGCTGGGTTATACTGTGAGAGTATGACTGCAGAAAGCACAAAGACAAGACAGATAGACACAGACACACACTATATGATACATCACACACACACACACACACACACACACACACACACACACACCAAAAAATGCTGAATGAAAGAGGCCCTGTTTGGTGAGGGCAATAGTCAAGTATGGTCAGTATTGAGTGTGTGTATGATTCGCTTATCTCCTGCTCTCATGTTGCCTGTGTTGTGTTTGTTTGGCCAGTGCTTATCAGGTCCTGCGGTATGACAACGACAGCAGCAAACATCAGCTACACAAACATACACACATAATCTGAAGATATCTAGAACATGGTTTGGTCTGGTAAATGTAGCAAGACTGACTTGTGCGAATGAAAATGTTTTCTTTTTTTTTTCTTTTTTTTTGGTTCCCCTCATAATTTAATCCAATGTGAAGATTGAGAACACAAACAGAGTTAACATTGTGAAAAATTTTCTGGAGGTTACTTCACTGCTGAGCGCTGTGCTGTGTGCTACTGTCTAAATGAAATCACACTGGATACAAAAGTAGCATGTCTCCAGTGCAGTTCAGGGAATGGGTCTTATAGCATGGGACTCAGCACCACAGACAAGGAAAAGTGTGACTCTGTCTAACTCAACTGGCTTCTGCCATGATTCACTTCAATGGCACCAAGGCAGAAGTTTGGTAAATGGGAATACAAACTGTGGAATCAGCATTACAAACAAAGCTAAATGAACAGGGCTAGAAATGGTTTAGTAAAACATGTTAAAAATGAGAAAAAACAGCCAAATTCTTCCTTTTTTTTCCATTTGTGTATCTTATAATAAGCAACTGTTCCAGGTCAATTACCCCCGTATTGAAGAGCAATGGGACAAATCAGGTGACTAGGCACTTGTTAAAATCTGCTTGCAACATCCATACACACTCACACCTACAGATGAAGATGAAATGAAGATCTAAAATGCATTCACAAAAAACTCCCATGTTCCATAAACTGTACTGATCAGCTAAATCTATGATCTGTTACTATTTTCACTCCCTATCTCTAAGTGAGATCTACACGGGGGGTATGAGATAAGGATCTTTAGTTTTCACAGTGGGGCATTACAGAAAGGCTTTAGTCCACAAATTGGGGCCAAGACTCTCAAACTCTGTTCTCACAAAAGCAACATCTACTTGTCAACACCAGCAGCTGTATAAGAATTAACTGTAATAACTGTACAATTTTGGACGCATCTTTTATTGGGGACCAGCCCTTTTTTTTTTTTTTTACGTGTTTACATTCCCTTCAGCCTTCTCCAGCTATTAATGCGATCTCTAATAAGTTCTATTGAATCTACAATTATTGTAAAGCCATACATTTCTGTAGTCTGTCTGTCACTAGGAGTATGAGCCAGGCTGTGTGACAAGGACATGCGCGCTCGCTCGCTCACACACACACACGCACACACACACGCACACAATGCCTGGTGGTTAAAAATTAAGTACTGTTTAATGGCAATGCTGGGTGACACAGGAACATGCGTCTCTGCACAGGCAAAGCTTACAGAGCAGGTTAGGCTTGCTCTCAGTAAATACATACACACACACAAAAAAGTGATAGGCAGTTTTATTAGTGAAATATGGAGCAAAAACTGTAGACATGAGAACAAAAGTCATGAGCTACAGGAAGTTTTTGGCAATCTGATGAACAGCTTCTCCCTCTGCCCATGAATCTGTCTGTCTGTGTATCCATCCAACTTTCTGTCCGTCTTCCCTTCAGATAAATACTTTATGACCTGTTTGTTCAGCTGTCTTCACTGGTCATCACATTTACAGCTTACCTTTACTACCGGTTTTTACACCCAGTAGGGGATGCTTAGATACACAAAATCACTCCCACTTACTCTGTCCATGCTAAAGGGGGACACACACACACAGAAGAACAGAGACCAAGACAGAGACAGAGAGAGGGAAAAGGAGGTGGCAGAAGAGATGGAGACATGTTGGACGAAGAAAACCTTCATTTCCTAAACATCCTACAGCGGTTTCTCTTCCATCACACAGTCAGACCACACAGCAACCCTGCCCTGACACACAAAGAGAGCCGTGTGTGCACCCGCATTTTCATACCACCTCAGGACATTGTTGTAATGCTAGTCAAATCCAAGCCTCGCCCTGTCAAACACATCCCATTCTCTCTAATAGGGAACTATGTAAACCGATGCAAAGGCCTCTCTACAGTCTGTGCTATTCAAAGCTATCAATGTGGGCTGTTGATAAGGAAATGCAAAGTGGGTCACCTTTAACTCCAGGCTCCTTGTGTAAACAGTGCGGGGAGCTGCTTGGGACTCTCCTAATCACTCTCTAAACAGAGCCAGGTGCTGTTGCCACAGACAAACTGTCACCAACACTCTGCTCAACACAGCTGCTGTCTAGCCCCCAGACACTCGCAGCACTGCAGGCTACCGCAGCATGACAAACAGCACAACGACACCTGAAAACATGCCAACCTTGTATAGGCGCCATTGCAGCATAAAGGTTCAACAACTTTTAAATGGCAGATCACAGGCGAGAAATGTTGTTCCTGAGAGCAAAATTTGCATAAATAATCTTACACTCTTATCATGTGCTGAAACATCAGACACATGTAAGTCTGACATAGGAGGATAAATCCACCCAAAGTCAGCCAACTCAGTTTTTTTTTAATCACTTCTGCCAAGGAGGTTATGTTTGTTCCTGTTACTTAGTTTGTCTGTCTGTTGATATGGCCTCATAAAAACTTCCTGTTAATGAAATTTGGTACACAGATAAAGAACACGTTGCATTTTAGATAAATGTAGCATTTTTGCCACTGGACAATTTTTAGTTTTTTTGGTATTACTATGACACTCTCACAGATCAAAACGATTCTGAATCCTCAAGAAAAGTTTGCACATAGACAATCAGATTGAGAAGTGGCTGATGGTATGCCACTAGTGGTGGAGCTGGAACCGGCACATACTGTTTCCCAATAGCAGCTGCCGCTTGAAAGTGTTGGCCATTGGCAGAAATGCTTATGTTTTTCCTGTCTGTTCCGTTGTCGGGATATGTGCGATGTTTTTGACATGAGTAATTCTTTTATTCTGATTCTGACTCTGGGCTAATATTGCCTTTGTAAGCCTAGCCACTGTAGGCGGTCTGACTAATCAATAACAGGAATGTACAATTTGCAGCTAACCAACCAAATAATCCATATTTATTTTTTTGGCATGTTGAATTTATCAGTAGAACGCGATCACACATGACATCATATAAAATTCCATGTTGTGGAGCATTAACTAGGCATATGAATGGCACCTTATTTATCATTCACCATAAATCCTTTGAATGAGTAACAGGTAGCATTGTAGCATAAACCATAGACATGATTGGCATAGATATTGGGGTATTTCCTCACTGTGATCCATCTTTGGATAGTCTGAAAATACTAAAATGACAAAGTGGATGTCTGCCATGTGGGTGGAACAAACTGAACCACAAAGAGAAGTTGTGTTATGGTTCACAGAAAGCATAAAATGTACTACTTCTATTTACCATACAGTATACAGTGGTGTCTGAGCCACGGTGTGTGAACCAACAAAATTATGGAAATGCTGGCCTTTTCTGGTGCAGTTCTTGTTGCGTCATGAGTCAGCAAATGGTACATAAATGTAAGTATCTGGACTGTGCATCTGTAGCTTGCACATGTGCATGAACACAAAATGCATGAGCCAAGTATTACACATGTTGAGCACTCGCCAGTTCTTGAAAATAACTTCCATTACTTTGATATATTTTTTCATGTAACTTGCATGTCGTTTTAATTTTAGTCAGCATCTATGCCATGTCCTTTGGTAGCTACCATCTTTAGTAGCAATGGCTGATCCTAATCTAGCAGCTCCCTGACATGCTCACTGTTCTTCCTCACAGATTTGAAATGTTATTAATCATTACAATGGGATATTTGGCTACTCCTGTTCAGGGAAGATTTGAAATTGTAAAAGTAATGGAAATTCTCTTGCATGGAATCAATCTAAGAGATCCAAGACATTAAAATAAAACCTCCAACAGCGATAGCTGTGATATCACTACTGGGGGATCTATTTCAAGCACACTATTTGTAATCCCGGTGAAAAAGCAGGGGGGCATAATAAAAATTAAACCCAAGATTAGAAGCTGCTTTCAGTTTCAGATAGACTGAAAAGGTTTTGTATGATGAAGAAAAAAAAAACAAAAAAAAAACAAAACGTGGGACAACAATTCTGTTCTATTAAAGTTTTCTGAGGCTGTAAAAAAAAATTACATCAGTATGATATTTGTAAACACTGGAGTAAAACAGGTCAAAATTTGAATTCTGATTGGTTAGGGAATATATAAAGCTGAGAGACAGCTGTCAGAGATTATCCTGTGACAGCAGCCTATGATAGGGTGTGTTTGAGTATGTGTTCGTATGGGGGTTTTCCTATATCAAAGTAATACTGTAGTGTAGCGGTGACATTGGCTGCCGTCAGTGTTAAAGGTGATAGGTCAAGCCTTACTTTGACCTCAAATGAAGATAAACCACAAATAGAAAGCACTCAGATAGTGCACATAACCATCAAGGCTTAATCTGGATCAAGATCATCATCAAAATACAAATAGTGATTGACAACCATAGGATACATGTCCCATGTGTCAGTTTTTGTTTTTCATTCATTAAGCTCATTTGTGCATAAAAAACAGCAAAATGTCTAAAATTACCTATTCATAAATGCTAAATCCTTTAACAAATTCCCGTATCCACACCAGAACTAATCACTTGTTTCCAGGGAATTTTTTTCCATTGAAATTTCTAGAATGTTTTGGCACCTGGCACCTTACAAACAGACACTTGGCCACATAGCCTCCTTAGTGAGATATTATTCTAACAACTAGACATACAACTGAAATTGATATTTTTGATATGTTAAAATAAACAACTATCAAAAAATGTTAATGAAAATATCAAAATTTTGTTGTTGTTGTTATTTACCAGTAAAAGGTGAAACTTAAACTCTACATATGGTGTCAGTGACAAGTGAAATAGAACAATGATATATCCCATTGTTTTCCATCTTTCCTGTCAACTGATGAAAAAAGTGTTCCCTCATTAACTTTGAATGTCCCCATAGTGTATTTTTCTGTTCCGGGCCCTGCTGTGAGCCATTTCTGGGTCTTGTGTGAGAAACCAGGCTGTAATCTATGTAAACTGCAGTAAGAAATAATGCATTATACACCACAGTTATGCTAAAAAATGACATCACCCAGCTATGTTACATGCAGACAAGCTCCCATGTAATGAATGACCAATCCAGCACCAGTCAGTAGCTGTTAAAAGACACCAGTAGACAGTCTCACTATAAAAACCAGGAGGCTCTAATTCCCTGCTCTTGCAGTTATGGCTAACCTTATCAGCAGCAGCTAAAACACACAACAAGGCTCCTTCTGGCTACAGATAAACTCAACCCGCAGCACAGTGTGTTCAGTAAAGCCTGTTGCTTCATCGCTGTGTTTGTAGACCGTGTTTTAAACCCGAGAGGTGTGTGATGAGCGTGATGAGTATTGCGTGTGTGTGCGTGTTCCCAAGCACAAGCAAGCAGCTGCTATACTCGCCTGCAGTTCAAGAGAAGTGAAGGAGCGCGTGGGAAGTGATTCAACACGGTCCACCTGCCACACGCACGCGTACACACACACACGCACAGGGTCAAATCCTTCACCAGAGAGCACCAAATGGTCAACATGTGTCACTCTCGCAGTCAGTCACATTTATACTGAGAAAAAGCCCCTTTCCTACTCTAAAGGAGTAGCCCAGACCAGACGCTCTCCCAATAAATTTAATGGAGCCAGCATGACTGGAGACTGCGAACTAGCAACCAAGTAAAGACAATAATACAAATTTACAAAGGGGACCTACAGTGAACGTAAACGGCTTACGCAGAAACCCCGAGGGCTGTGCTTTACATAATAAACACAACAGTGCACCGGTAACAATGTTACAAGAAGTTAGTTTTAGGGGGTGGGGGTCGCCCGCTATTCCTTTCAGTCCTTCGGGCTAATCTGCATTTTGAAACATGATTGTCTGAAAATCCTTCACAAAATGACACATTAATACTGAATGATTAAAAAATAAAGATTAAATCACCACCTGAACGCGCCGGAGTACCTCTTTCTGTTGTACTGACTCTTTTTTTGTCTTTCTTGTTTCTCTTTCTCACTCACACTCACACACACACACACACTCTCACACACACACACACACACACACACACACTCTCTCACACACACACACACACACACACACACACACACACACACACACACACACACACACACACACACACAAAACCTCGCGCGCACACCCGCGTGCATACGCAAGGGCTAGGCACCCGACCTTCGAAAAAAAAGAAAAGAACTAGCACTCGTTTCCTCGACATCGTAATGACTTCCTCAACAAAACCCTCGCTGTATGCTCGCTCGTTTGCACAAACAACCTCCGGGTTTGAAAACATAACTACAGATTTACACACAGTCACTCACCGCAAACAAGTATGGGCTATTCCAGTGTTCATAAATTTGTAAATTTCTCCCTCCGTTAGCGGCGAAAGCGCGGATCCATCCCTCCGTCGAGAACAGAGACTCGGCACTTTTGTTGTCACGCAGGAAGCTCCGACGCCTAGCGAGGCCACAGGGACGGAGCAGAGCAGAGCAGAGCAGAGCGCCGGGGAGAGGAGAAGAGAGGCGGCCGAGCCGCTGGGAGCCGGGAGGTGGGGCTTCCTCTCCGGCGGGGGCCGGACAGACAGACAGAGACAAGCCGGAGGGGGCGGGGGGTTGAAGCACCTGCTCCCCCCCTCCCGTCACGCCTCCAGTCCACAGGGCTGACCCCACATTGTCCCCCAAATGGGATAAAGAATGTCCAATCCATCCCTGACCAGGATGGAGAGAGTCACTTCCTGTCCATTAAAAATGACTACAAATCTGCGACTACCATATACCAACAAGTTCAATTTGACAAAATAAATAGCCAATTATCTTTCATATTCATTAACACTATAATTAATTAAATAGAACACTTGTATTTATGATTTTGCAGACAACACTGCCTAATTATTGTGGTTTGTTTTATTTATCTTTAAATAGCTTATTTATGTTAGCCTGTTTTTAAAAAACACATGGATTGTTCTTTTCATGCAATGCCCAACAAAAGCATATTTGAGATTAACTCAATGATCTGTGGTCAATGAGGATGATTCAGTTATGATATTAATGAATTAATTGGTCAGCCACAACATTAAAAGGAGTTACCAGTTTTATTGTTTTGGCTGAACATTATAGATGTAATATGATTTAATGAGAAATATCTTAAATCTGGATGAATTTTAAGCTTTAATCATGGTTTCCAATAACCAACAGATATCAAAGAATGATACACTGATGTTTTGTTAGTTACTGATATGTATGACAGTATAGGTTCATGAAAAGGAGAGTAATTCCACCAAGTGTCCACAAGGGGACAGCCACCTACCAAAAGCACAGAGGAGACTCAGCTGACAACCTCTACCCCTGCCTGGCTTATCAATGGTTTTACTGTGGATTAGATACCAGCGACTGCACAGGCTGTAAAATCAAAGCCGCACTTGTAAGCAGTAAAGACAGGGTGTTCTTCCAAAGCCAAGGATGAAAATAAGGATTAAGCAGGTGATGGCTGGGGAGGAAGTGGGATGAGGTCTTTTTCACATTGTGCTGTCAATTGCTAATTGCTGTGATGCACTGGATCAAATGCAAGTCTAATTACGTATTGTGTGTCTCCTGCCACAGCCCACTTCTCGATGCTAACAGAAGGCACAGCAGAGCAGAGAAAAGAAACGCTACCCAACACACGCAGCATCCCCCTCTGGGCAGCATGACCCTCTTTCTTGTATGTGAGTGAATGTACTCTGTGTGTGTGTGTGTGTGTGTGTGTGTGGTAATGTTTGTGTGTCTTGTCTTTCATCCATGTGATAGTGTATCCCTCACCTCTACTTGACCTGCGATAGAGAGCGAGAGAGAGCAAGTAGACAAGGTATCCTGACTAACGATGCAGCGCCGAGACCTCAGCCTTTGATCTGCCTGCTGTCTGTACACATGCTGCTCCCTACCCCACACCCCCACCCACACCCCGACACCAGATCTCTAGACACTGAAGGAGCCCCCTTCTGTTAAATTAGTCAAATAATCAGTCATTAGAGTATTAAAATGTCTAGTTGACTTGGAAATTTTTAGTCAATTAGTAATTTTATGGTCTATTTTATCACTAATCACTAATGAGTTATAAGTCTTTAGTCATTTCTGGTGATTAGTCATTGCTATTAGGGATAAGTCATTACTGATGATAGTCACATCTCTAGCATCACAATAATATTCACAAATATGTTCTTTAATAAGCACCAGATCACTCAGCGTGAATGCATTTATCTGTGGAGGGACAGGAATACTGGAAAAAAAAGAACATTTTTATTTTTCAATTAAATCAACTTATGAATTTGTCAAAGACAACGCTGTGACTATTAGTTGCTTAATATTTTTTTGAGACAAGAGCAGGCCTACTACACACACACAAACAAGGTAAAAACATGCTAAAAATACATGAACAACAATTGCATAAACACGTATGCTGCTCTCACCTTGCTTACTCATTGTCACCTTTCTCATCCATTGTAAAAAAAAGATTCAGCTTTTAGCTCACAATGTAATTAAAATACGACCTAAAGAGTCTGAGAACAGCTTTTAAATGGTTGCCCCATTTAGAGTTATTAAACATTCATGTTTTCGTCAACAGTTTCTGACGTACACACATCCTTTCAAAAATACACATTTGCACTGTGTATCTCCCACAATGAGCCTTCGTCCAATTACTATTCCTCCTCTCAGCCACAGGTGCACTACTGTACAACTAAGGACGTCTGCAAGATATTCCTCTGCTCCTCCTCATGTCCTCTCTCCATCCCTTCTTTTTCACCTCCAGCTTCTTCCTTTGATGCTAAACGCCCCCCCCCCCCATTTCCACCATCCCTCATTGATTTGACTACTTGCCATTTCACATTCTTGCTCCTAACATCCTCCTCTTCCACCTCCTCCTTATCCCTGCAGCCTTTACCTCCCTATGCACCACCTCTCTCTTCAGCCCCTCATTTCTCTCTCTCTCTCCCCCCTCTCTCTCTCAGCAGCGGACCTGGCCTTAGGCATCGTTAGCTTAATTTAATAAAGGGGCTTAAGCTTTTGAGAGGCTTTTGAAGGATCTGACTGCTGTTACATTCATTACAATCTATCAGCCACAAGAGACACAGCCTTGTTGCATGGCTGAGACAGGGAGTGAGTGTGTATATATGTGTGTGTGTGTATTGGGGTGGTTGTAATAAAAGTGGTTGTAATTATTAGAGCGATGATGGAATCCCACAACGTGTAAAGTCACAACTCACTCCTGCTCTACCTAGTAACCTCCTGTGTAGCCCAGAGCTGGTTGTACAGTGTGTGTCTATATTGTACATACTGTATATGTGTCAGCAGACACATGTTGTGCATGCCTGTATGCATATTGGTGGTGGAGAGGAGCGTCTGGCAGATGAATTGCCTGGCACTGTGAAAGCATGCACGCTTTCCTCCCCCTCGGCATCTAAAAAGAATGGCTCATTCACCTCCTTTTTGAACTCCCTCACTCCTCTCAAAGACAAACGGCACAAACTCCCCCCACCCCCTGCCTCGCCTCCATTATGTGGACGACAAGTGGCAGCTCTTTGAGCCTTCGCCATAGGGAGACACACTCAGAGGATGGGTTAGAAAAGATCTCAGACCCCTTTTATTCTAACCCAGTATCTTAGGCTTTGACTCCTACCTCCACATCCCCACGGCACCTCAGCAGCAACCAGCAAGTGGGCACAAAAAATGCAGAAGAAAACCAATAGGCTTTGCATATGTCCGCGCATGTACAAGTATATGTGCATATGTGCGTGACTGAGTCAGGGCTGGAGGGCAAATGCTATACCTCTTGGGTGAGTGTTCCACATTCCTCCCATGCAGATATTAAATTAAGGCGATAGAAGTAATTAACATGCAGATCAGATGCCACACAGAAGACGAGAAGAGGGGCTAAGCAAAGTGACAGTTAAAGCAAGAAAGAGAGAGAGCACGAGGGATGGAGTGAGAACAGGAAGGAATAGCGTGGAAGAGTGATGCCCTGCACTGTTATTTACTTCACTGACTGACCTGCTGTCATCACGGTGTTAGCACACAGCTGTGTACTACTATCCTACACATATGTATGCTGGTGTCAGTATACAAACAGGAAGAATGCCTACAGCTACAACTTATATGATTGTATGATCATTTTCAATTAAACTAAGTCATTTTCTTGATTAATTGATTAATTGTTTGGTCAAAAAATAACTTTAAAAAATAGCAAAAAAGTCAACAATTATTTTTCTGTAAATTAATTAATCGACCAGTCATCCCTGCTCTTACACAATCTAGTAGTAAACTAAACTAAAATTTGACCATTCTGTAACCCTAACCCTAAACCATGGCACAAATTTACGATCTAATGCAATGTAATACATGTCCCTACAACAAATCTTATCTTATGTTGGATAGGTGTACCTCATTTTTAGAGGTAAACATGCAATTCTCAACAAAATCTAGAGGTGAGACCAAACAAAACACCAAAACACATCAGCCCATAATTTTACAAAATATCAGTCTTGAAACAAAGACAGACCTAATAGCCATTCTCACGGGGTTCTCCTATGCAGCATTTTTCAAATGAAAAAAAAACAAAAAAGAAACAGTAAATATATTCTGTAACCATGCAGAAATCGAATATCGAATAATTCATTCACAACATATTTGCATTAAACAATACAACCACCACCTGAAAATGTCAAACTAATATATACTCCAATTAGTAACAGAGATGAAGCAGTTTGTTGCTTGCTTGACGCTTTAACCCAGACCCCAGCGTCACAGCTGAACACCACCACACACCTTCTGACTGACAGCCACACAGGACCAATCACAAGACACTTATGTATCCTTCAGCCAATTAGAAATGCAGGGGGATGGGTTGTCTTTAGGCCCGATTGCGCTAGAAATAGACTTTGAGGAGATTAGATGAGCGTTGCACAAAAATCTCTTTCATATTTACTTTACATTGCTGTAAATATGCTGCTTATCCCCCTCTCTCCTTATTTATGTACATGCAGCACCATACAGTTTAGCTTGAAACGCATGCTGTAAAAACTGAGCAAAGGCCACAGAAAAAAAGAGGAAAATAATAAAACCAAGGAATAAAAAGAGATGTGTGGAAGCATCACGGGTTAGTGCAAGGAGTAGGAAGGAGGTTTGTGGACTGAGCATGCTTGGCTGTGTTCCCTCCTCGCTATCCTCCTATTATCTGGGTGTCTGTGTAAGTGTGTGTGAGCAACAGGGGAGTGAGGTGAGGCCTATTAACAGACGTAGTGGTAATAGGCAGGGGGAACCAGGATGTGTCTGAGCCACTGACCTGCCCATTAGCTCTCTCCACTCCGCTAAGCCCTCACATCGATCACCCAGCCACACATCATTGATCTGGAAAACCAGGCACGAGCGCACTACTTAGACATACCCTCCGTCTCTCACGCCTCTTTGTGTTACTGTGTACGTGTGAGAGATGCGTGTGCATGTGTGTGTGTGTATGTGTGTGTGCATGTGCGTGTGTGTGTGTGCGTGGGTATGGGAGGGGGATGGTAAATGTGTGTGTTTGCTACATGTGCAACAGCTTGTGTGGTCCAGTGTATTTTGTCCTTATGAATGTTAGACAGACCCCTGTGTATGAGTGGACACACACATCCACACACACCTTTCATTATACATACAAAAAGGCCAAGGAATTTCAAAAGCTTGCTGTTATATCATTCCGCCCATTATTCAAATGTATTCCACCTTCCCACCTCTCTGCTGTGACATAATTAACAGTGTACACTCCTCTATTAGCCACGCTGACGGCAGCTAATTGTTAGCTGTCAGTGTGAATGTTCAGAGCACATAGACACCCTTAACCCCCTGCACACTTTGCCCATGTGCATACACACATACATAGACAAGAACAAAACAGATATATACTCATACAATTGCACACTCATTGTACCTTGGTTTGATATTGTACTATACATTTTGACCTGTGTACATTTCCTGCTCTAACTTCAGCAGCAGGTAATTAAGAGATGAATCTTAATTGACAGTATCTCAGGTGCTAATTAGATTAAATTGTCCCCACTTCACTCTCTTTGTAGATATGAAGCCCAACCACCTGTTCCCCTGAATACAGCAGCGGACAGAGGCACTAGAATAACAATTTTTCTCTCTGACAGAGAGAGAAAGCAAAGAGAAGAGAGGGGTGAAGGAACAATAGGAGGTTACAGAAATGACTATTTCACTGTCAAGCTTAAAGCAGAAAAAGAGAGAATAAAGGGTGAAGGGTGAAGTGCGAGGGAGGGCAAAGGGAACAACGAGGAGGATACAAACAGAGAGTGAGTAAAAGAAAGAGAAGGGACCAGTGCAGATGGACACATCTGCATCTTAGTCAGCGAGCAGCAGATGGGACTGTATGTTTCTGTAAAGAACGGAGGAAAAAATAAACCTGTAAGATGGTACACGGAAAGTGTGAGCTCCTGTTGTAACACATACAAATTTGTGCAAACATACAACACTTTGACAACAAACAAAGCAATGAAACAGGTGAATAACTGACTGTAAACGAGAACTTTACGTTTCTCTAAGTTTGAAAGTAAGCTCTGGTATTGCTTGTGTTGAATGCGTTCGGAGTTAATCACAACGTGGTTTGTCAGTTTTGTGATTTGTATGTTACTTTTTCAAGTAAAAAACATAACCCATAACTAGAATTAACACCTTGTGGATATATGCCCCCATCCACCAATGAAGTTGCAATTTACATCCATGTCTGTCCAGACTCATATAATATATTCAGTGAAGACTGGTTTTGTCCAAAAATGTGTTTTGTAGAGTCACAGTGACCTTGACCTTTGACCACTAAATTGTAATCAGTTCATCCTTGAGTCCAAGTGAATGTTTTGGACATAAAAACCAGAATGCCTGTTGGTTTGGGTTGAGTTACTACTCTCTCAGACTCAGTGTTGCAACAGAAATATACGGCCCTAGCCGCACTGTAGCACAGATGTACAGATGGATGGATGGACAACCTGAAAACATAATGTCGCTGGAGCAAAGGCATAAAAACCCTGGATCTTTTCCATTATCCCCGTCCTCTCACTCACGCTCACTCCTCTATACTCTCACTCACAGCCCCCACACACACACATAGCCTCAAACAGATGGCAGAGGGACGATGATAGCCAAACCAATTATTTATCTAATTATGACTTACCACTTAACAGCCCAATGTCACCCCCCCCCACCCCCGCCCCCCGCAATTGTTAGGTATTCAAATAAGGGTGATTAAGGGGGTTATGTGAATCTATATACAAATCATTATGCTTGCAGTGAAGTCAACAGGGACAACCCAGCATTCCCACTCCACTGGTCCTCCCCGAACAATCCTAACATACACACACTATCATGTTTTTAAGTGCTGTTTCTCCGATTTGTGATCTGTCAGACATGCCCACAAATGTACAGTATACCATGATGTATAGAGTGATAAATGTGCAGGAAATGGAGAGAGGGAGGGAGAGAGAAAGATGTAGCAGCAGCCAGTGTGAGTTCAAGCCCATGCTAATAGGGTAATTGCATTGATTTCCATTTAGCTGCACTCTCTGATGTTATTTACAGCATTTAGCCCAACAAACAAGGCCTTTCTCTCTTCTCCCAGCTTGCTTTTAACCAGCCGTGACACGCTGTCAACCCCTTTTCCTCTACCCTCTGCCCCCCCTTCACCCTTTTCACAACTGCCAAAACAGCCAAATACATTATTAGGTCATTAATAGCAGTCACGCTTACACATCCCTCCAACCCCCCCCCCACCCCCCCTGTTTCATTCCAGTATTGCAACCCCCCCACCTCCCCCACCTCCCCTCCTCTCGGGCCTGTTGGCACTCGCACTGGGCTGTTTTGCAGTGGCCTTGTTTATCCAACCAGCCTGAGATGCGGTTGTGTGAGGAGGGGTGAAAGGTGAGGCGGTTTTGTTTCGTTGGACGAAATGTCAAGGCCTTACAAGTGTTAAGGCCAAATTATACTTTTGATTCAAGGTGTTCTAGGCCCCCATCACAGGTGATTACTGATTACTTGTGATTGCTCCAGGTATAAAAGAAAAATGGACAACACTGTCTGCATAATGAATGAAACATCCATCCACTGTTGTGCTAGTACCGTGACAGTCAACAGGTTAAATCCAGTCAACCTTTAGAAGTCTGTCTTGTCTCACCTCTCTGTCTCACATGTCTCATAACAATAGACTATATCTGAGAAAGAGCGACAGAGTGTGAGAGAGAGTGTGGCAGTGATTAGCATGCAGCAGACAGAGCATTGTATTAGTGCTATATTAATGTGGTGGTCACGTCCGGGACACAGACAGACTGCATTAAGCTCATCATCACTCTTCTGCACACATCAAGGACTCTGCCGAGACCTGCAACCTACCACACTAGTTAAAGAGCAACAGGAGATGTGGTAGATCTCTGTGTGCGTGTTAAGTGAAGAGAGTTTACTTTTTTCCTCCATTGATGCATGTGTGTTGATGGGGAAACAGGGCAGGAGGTTTTTCTGTAATGATGAGCACGATGTATGTAGGAGTGTTTCGTACATAAGGGTAACATATGCGTTCTGTGTGTTGTGTTTGCGCAGCGTCCTCACATATGACTCATTTCATTCACATCCAAGGTCTGAGTGGGTGGTATAGTGGCTTGGTATTAACACCACAGACTCACTAGTGTGCGCAAGTGTGCATGTTATACATACATATGAGTGTGACATACACCGTTTGGGTGTATCCAAAGCGCACTGCAGTACCATCAGTGGCCACACATTTTAGCATCGCCACTCCCTGTTGAGCATCAAACCTCTAAGTGCATCTGCATTCATGACAAAGTTGTCATTTACAAAAATGCGGCGAGAGGGTGGAGGACAGTGTCAGGGATCGTCCACTGAATATGTTGTTATCACACCTTCCTCTCAGGAGTTTCAGGAGGTGATGGTCAAAGGCAGTTGGGAAAAATCAGTCAAAGTAATTTCTTTAGGCCTATTCCCTTTACTTTCTCTTTCCCTCCCCCCTTATCCACCCCTTGTCTCATTTCATTGAATTTCGTCGAAGGCCTATTAGCTGCGGAGCAACTACCTCCCTGTCAATACAACCATCTTTTTAATCTGCCAGCTCTCTTTCCACCCCTGTGGGACACTGAATTGACTTAGCTGATAAAGAGATACCATACAAAAAAAGCTATAGTGATGTCATGCCTCTATTGTGCTTTACAAAGATGTACAAGGACTATGCTGTGGCATCAATCACCATGTCCCATTGCTGTAAATCCGGCTATGACAGTGCTTTTACAAGGAAAACAGGTGTGATTTCTCTGAATCACTGCAAAAAAAAGTAAAGATTGTGATACTTCACGCACTACGAATAGGTAGTTTCCTCACTCTCCCTCCCTCCATCATTTTCTTTCTCCCTGTGGGTTCAAACAGCAATAGCGAAAGCCCTACTGTAAGACGATAAGGGAGGCTAAGGCGCTTCTATCCCTGCAGAACACACACACTCAGAGGGATAAGCTACGGACTAGCCCGGATCCTCAAAACACACAAACATGGAGAAGCAGACGTTACAAAGCAGAAGCTCTCATCTCACCGCTAAGCAAGCAGGGGAAGGAGGGAGGGAAGATGAGGAGAGAATGAAAGGATTTAGTCTTCATCTGCGGATGAACGTGCCATCTCCTCCTCCCTGTTAGCACAGATTCCCTTGCTTCCCTTTACCTCTAATTGCCAATTCAGCCCTCTATTCAGCTCTGTCAGCCTGCCCTCAAAACACCCACTGTCTTTGGACAACTGGGTTACTGAAGACTGATACATGAAGTGTTTGGTAACACTCTTTACATTCCAAAGCAACATAAGCTATGGCTATGAACACTGGAAACACATTCCTTAAGCCAAGCACGCGCTTCACACTCCTCCGACACACTTTCTCCGCATGCAGATGGTGTGTGTTTAAAGCCAGCAGGGCAAGGCTGTGCATGTCAGTGAGCGTGCATGCATGTGTATCTGCGATACGTGTGTGAATGCATGAGTGTGCTTCTCTGTGTATGTGAGCGCTGGAGGTCTCACCTGGGGGATGAGAAATTAACACAAGCAAATTTTTACTGCATTCATTTTCATTTTTCTGGTAACACGACCATCTGTTAACCATCCTGCTCCATACAGGAAGAAAAAAGAAAAAAAAGAAGAGAAGTGGGCTGCACTGCAATCACTCCCACCGTCTCCCTCTCTATCTCTCTCTCTCTCTGCACTCCCCTCCACCCTCTCTCCAACACAGTGAGGGGCAGAGATAACACCTCAAGGCCATGGAGTTGCTGCCAGCCTTTAAACCTCCCCGTCTCCCTCTGCCCCGCTCTCTGTGGTTTTCGTGATGAAAGAGGGGAGGCAGATCAGAGGAAAACATGGCAGCCCAAAGACCTGTATCCTCAGCCAAGCCTAAAACCAGAGCACAGAGTCACTGCCCTTCACCATTCACCTACAGCAGAGACCTGTGGACACACACACACATTGGTGCACACTTGGCATACACTTGACGTATGTGCATGTGATGATAAGAAAGCACAATAATACACTTCTCTCTGCACACAAAATAAGCATTAATGTATGTTCGCGCCGACACACAGATGAAGTCATCTATTTGTGTGTGCGTGCGTATGTGTGTGTGTGTTAGGATACAGATGGGCTCCAGTGGGCTGTTACAAACCCACTCTGACAGCGGCTTAACGAGGGCACTGGCCTTTGGCTCCTGCATCTGTGTCGGTGTTGAGCAGCCAAAACACACAAACACGCCGATTAATAAAAGCTTAAATGTAAAATGCGTCCACTCAGTGTATTATATATGTTCAGCTAATATCCTCTGACATCTGTTATAATGACAAAAATCAGCTCCCTCCTTCCCACAACACGTAGGAGTACTCTGCACTTTTTAGCAAAACACTTGGAAGTGTTTTGTTCATAGCAAATAATGACAGGGGAGAAGAGAGAGGGAGTGAGAGGAATACACTGATCTAATTAGCAGCTAGTTAGCAGCAAAACAGTTGAGTCCAATTATGGGGTGTGTTGTAGTGTATGTCGTGAGGGGTTTAAATGCTATCCTGGTTATCAAGGCTGTTTATTTGTTCTTCTACCAGGAGACACACTCGGTACATCTGACTGCTAGATTTAGACAAACAGGATAAGAGTGGAGCAAGTGTTTACTTTCGACTGATGATGAGTTTAACACCAATGTGTATACGTGTGTGTGTCAGAGGCTTGAGTGTTGAGGAATGAGTGGGCATGTGCGCTTGCATGTATCTACCTGTGCGTGTGCATGTGTGTGCGGGAGGGCACGCATTTTTCTGATACACTCATTAATAACCGCAATCCTCAGAGACTAGCAGCGCCATCCCAAACTCTTCCTCACCGCCACATACCACGAGCACACCCCTATCTCTCCCACTCTCGCTCTCTCTCTCTTCCTCTTGGCAGAGTCTCCCTCTGTCGGCAGGTGCACGCTCCGGTGGCAGCCAAAGTGCCAACCTGCCCTCCATATGCCCGCCTCCGCAGTGCCAGCTTACTCCTGCCACTCCCCACCAGGATTTCAGCTGGCTGGCCACCCCAAATCTGTTCCCGCTTCCCACCCACCCCCCACCCCCCCATACACACTCATCAGTATCCACCCCTAGCCTTTCTTCTCCCACACACATACACACACCCCCCTAACCTCATCCCTCCCTTGCCAGTTCTCTCTCTTGTCTCACACAAAACAGCGAAGCACTTTCGGCAGCCCGCTAACATCCACTTGTCTTATCTTTCCATGTGCTTCATCCTCCCCCTTTAGCCCTTTTCTCACCTTACACTCTGCATTCCTCTGACCTTCATCTGCTGTTCTCCGCCCTCCTAAGCACGCCCCAGTTGTCCAGCTCTTTTCTGAGACCTCCCTTGACATGATGCCGAGAGACCGGAGCAGACACTCGCAGAGCCAGGAGCCAGGGCACATCAATCAGCACCGGAGTGTAGGACGACTGCGTGTCAGATCGATGCATCATCCTTCAACTGGTTGTACTCTGGGATTTATAGGGAAACCTGGTCTGGACCAGTGGTGTAGGGCATATTTTACTGCTAGCAAGTTACTTTTGTCTCTATTTGGGCTCAGGGCATCAATGCATAGTGTGAGTGTGTGAGAGGAAGTGTGTTTATGTGAGTCCGCTCACTTAGAGCCGCTGATGTAACCTTGTCTGACCTTTAAGCTTGTACAGTTTTCCCTAAGGGTGTGAAACCACTCCTATCGAGGATACACTCCAACACCAAGCAGCCAAACAAACACAAGTAAACACACAAACACAGCGCCCATAGGGATGGACGTGAGAGTGGACGAGATATATAACCCAACCCTCTGCCTCCCTTTTTGTTTTTTTTCTCCCTACAACAAAAGAGACAGGCGTCGCTTTTCGAGGACATATTGCACACACGCACAGACAAACATAAACACAGTGTGTGAGATTTATACTCAGCTATAGCCGCTGTGCTATTTGTTTTGTGGTCGCTGTAAGGCTTCCATAAACACAGAGTGATGGAGCGGTAATCCCGTGCCCTCTCCTCATTACTCCTCCTCCTGAGGAAGTCATCTGACCGGCCCCGAGCCATCTATCCAGGTCACAACCATCATCTATCATCCATCATCGAGTCTCTCCCTGTCTCTCCATCTCACACTCACTCACTCACACACACACACACACACAGACACACAAATTCAGTGTGTGACACTAATTTTAATAGGATGTTTTAGACCCCGTCACTGATCACTCGCCCCATGCCAAACCACTGTCTGAGAACGACAGGGAGCGAAGAAGAAAGCAAGTGAAAGAGAGAAGATATGGACAGGGGCAGGAGGGGGGGCAGAGGGACAGAGAGAGGGAAAAAAAGGAGAGTGAAAGAGAGAGAGCGAGAGAGACCTTGCCTCAAGTCAACTCCAGTCTTTAACAGGATGTGATGAGCTCTCGCCATTCTCTTAATCTGTCTCCCATGATTCATTTCCATTTCCTGTGTGCCGAGAGGCTGGCAGCTCGGCACCAATCAGCCACACAAACAAGCACACACTCCCACACATATACACTTGCACACACACATGAGCCAAACAGCAAGAATCTCTGCTAATAAAGTAGAAGACAGCGGTTATTCATTCATTACACCCTTGAATGTGGTGTGGCCTCCGACCCAGGTGTTTCTTACCTAGCGTGGAAGATAACTGCTACCCCTGTCCCACCAATTGCACCCCCTGCTGACACCCTGAGGTCATCTGCCTCTCATCCCCAACCCTTCAAACACTTACATATTGAGTAGAGGGAAGCTTCCTGCAGAAACAGCTATTTACAGCCTCAGCTATATAAACACAGCGGCACTCTGCCTGTACCTCCCCCGGTGACTGGCCATGGAGGTGAGAGGGATCCCTGCTACTCCAGATAGATCATGTGACAACAGCCCAGGAGGGAGAAACTTCATGCAGAGACAATAGATGCATGTCTATATAAGAAGGACAAATGCTTACCAGATTGAACAAAGAGGAGGAGAGGGGATTGGAAACAGGCAAATTGCATTTTCTTCATTTGTCTTAAGTGAAGAGGTTGCTTTGATGGCTAAGCTCTGAAATCCCATCGACTAATGATTGGAAAGCTGTCAGCTTAAAAGTCCGCCCCCACCCGCCACAAGAAACGTACAAAAAGATACAAATAAACACACACTCCTCTACTGAGCTCCAGAGTAGAAAAAGTACAGTTGCCAAATCCCTATTACCCTTTCTCTCTCTGGGTGGTACAGTTCTGTTTTCCCCTCTTCCTCACAAATCTTAGCCTCACACACTCCTAATTACTCCGGAAAGTGAAGGAGGATTACCCTGCTTCTCCCTCTAACCCCATCTATCTCCTTTTTTGTGCTTGTTTCTCTTCCCGTCGTGCATTTATGGTGCAGTTAAAAGGGCAGGGAACATTCGAGATCAATGGCATTTGCCTGTTCTCAAGTGTGTGCATGTCTCCGCCGGGGCGCGAGTGGAAGTGAGGACGTACATGTTTATTAAAACTATTAAGTGTGAGGACCTGAATACTCTGCTGAACCTGACGGTGTAGCCAGCAGGTGCTCTGCCAGGAAGGAAGTGGACAAACTGTAACAGGACCTTTGCTGCCCTGCAGAAGAGGATCATGTGGCAGCAGATACTGCCTGTTTTTTGTTACTTTGTCTGTCTCTGCATATGTGTGAGTGAGGAGACATGAAGATTAACATGCCTCTCTGCAACACACTTTTGCTTTTATGGTTTTATATTATGAATTCAGATTCCTTGTGGTTTCTTCATGTTTGGAAAGCTATGAGAAGATGCTTCAGATCGTGCAACAAAAACTAAAAAAATGACATCTTTTCTTTAAGTCCACGCAGTTTTATAGGAAAACTTGGCTAGACATCTGGAACTTTGTCATATGTAGCTCCAGGGGCTGGACCATTGTTTACTGTTCATTCAACTTGGATGTGATTTTGAAAAAAAAAAAAAAAAAATCTGAGGTTTGGGAGGTTAAAAGACATTTCTCCTAGAGATGATCCTGTGTATTTCCATGAGGCTATGGCTATGGCTATGGCCCCAGTCTGTCTGGAGCAGCAGTCTGGTCAGCATACAACGCATCACGTTGAGCACAACCTCTTACCTTCAGGAGTCAGGGTCGAGTCCAACACGGTGTCACAGTGCATGCTGCGTCAACAGTCCTGTAAAGTCCCCGTGCAAGGACTGTGCTACAGGCCAAAATCAATAAAACGTTCTCACCTTAAAAAGACAAACATATAAGTTCTACTACCCGCGTCACAGTCTCTCTTTCTCGTCATACCTGCTGTTAAATACATCTTTTTATTCAATTTAATTTCTCTCTCTCTCTCTCTCTCTCTCTCACACACACAAACACAAGAGCAACGACTAAGTTTACACAAACCCACACAAACCGGTTCTTCCTCTGAACATCCTTCATCCATCATTGCATTAACACAATATAACAAATCAATTACAACAAATAACCTCAAAGAGAGAAGCATTACGTACATACATTCCACACCCATTCTCAATGCACTTTCGTCACACTGGTGGGAAGCTTACAAATTAGTCATCACTCTGCTTTCCAATGTTAAACCACTACTCATCTGAGTGCTCATAAGTGAAAAATAATGCCGGCTACGTGCACATGTGTCAATGTGCAATGATGTACATCTGTGAAACTCTCTCTCTGTGTGTGTGTGTGTGTGTGTGTGTGTGTGTGTGTGTGTGTGTGTGTGTGTGTGTGCGTGTGTTTGTGAACCCAGTGCCATCAGATGCAAGCAGGGTTTAATTAGAATTCTCTGTAGTCTAATTTGATTAGGGGAGGCAAAGGAAGATGAAGGCTATTAGAGCTCAGCTATTTCTGCTGCAGGAATAATGTTTCAGGAGAGAGGTGACAACACACACGCACACACAAACACATACACACTTTCAACCACAAAATAAAAGAGTGCCCACGTGCTCATTGCACTCGCATTCCAAATGGGGTTCGTGTAAGTTCACAGCGACTTAACGCAAAAGAGCAGAGGTGAGTGTCCGTCATGATAGCCGAGTGTTTGACGAGCGCTCCCGAGTGTGACACACAAGACCTGTCAGCTGATATCCTTGCATGCACACAGCTGTGAAGGAACCGTTTACCATCCCACTGCTGCCTCCTCTGTACGTGTCTGTGTGTGTGTTTGTGTGTGTGTGTGTGTGTGCGTGTGTGTGTGTTTTTGTTTGCTCTGCTCCTCTGCGGCTGTGGACAGAACACACACACACACACACACACACACACACACACACACACACACACACACACAACGCAATGTTCTCCACAAACAGCGTTGCATCTCCCTGGTGCCAAACTGACAAGACAACCAGAGGAAACAGAAAGAGAGAGAGACAGGGAGAGAGAGAGAGAGAGAGAGAGAGAGAGAACTGACTGCAGTCTATAAATCATGGCTGTATGCTACTGTGATACCGGCAAAGCCCCCATTACCCCCCGTCCCCCGTCCCCCTCCTGCACCTGTTAGCACACTGAATGTCTGTTGGAATAGTCTATCAGCGTGTGAAGTGGTTTTTTGTTTGTGTGTGTGTGTGAGTTCCTGTCTTTCAGTGCAGGAGAGCCAAATGTCCTGACAGTGATAATAAACTGAAAAGGTCTTCCAATGCGACTTTATTTAAAGGACTAGTTCAACATTTTGGGGAATACAGTCATTAGGCTTTCTTTTGGGGGTGAAATGAGAAGATTGATATCCCACTCATATCTGTGTGTTAGTTAAAGGAAAAGTTCAGCATTTAACTATTCAGCCATGAACTGAAAAAAACAAAAACAAGAAGTAATACGTTGATGATCCTTAGGGGCATATTTATACAGACTTGAACGTGAGCACATTTCTGCCAAACTATATGTCAAATAATTCCTTAAAGTACAGAGCTTGATTTGGGACATGTTTTGTCTCCCTGGGTCTAAAGTCCAAAGGCGGAGGAAAATGTTGAACTATTCACTGAGGTAATGCAGTTCGAATAATGATGTGGCTGAGGTTGTGCATTTATTGTATGGAGTTCCCACAAGTATAGTCATACAAAATATGTGTGTATTTCTGGAACTCCCCCGACACTGTTGCTGCTGGTGGTGGCTTGCATCCAGAGAGGAGCAGAGGGCCACAGGTGTTCAGGGTCAGGGTTTAACAGCCCCGGGTTTACGAGGAGGTTAACGGGGCAGCCGGTGAGACGCTCCATCGCCGACCGTTACAGCCATGACCGGGGCAGTGCCACCTGCGGACTGGCGCGGAACAGATGCCACACCAAGAACGGGTCAGAGCTTTTATGGGGAGGGCAGAGCGAGGGAGAGAGAGAGAGAGCGGGAGAGGGAACGGGTGAGGGATCTAGTAGTCCATCATTGTGACTGCTTTACTGCCGCTACTGCCATCTAATGACAGAGCTGTCAGAGCACATGGAGTGAGAGGGATGGAGGGATGGAAGGGCCGAGGAGCGGAGGGGGAGTAAAATAGATAAATGGATACCATGATAGAGTGAACTAAGGGATAAAAGCGCAGAGGGAGGAGGAGAAAGACGCAGAGGCAGGTGACACTTGAGTAGATGCTAGCATAAAGAGAGTAGTGGACCCAACAGGGAGATTTGTAGGAATTGATCGGAGGAGATCGCCTCAGCTAGGAATGGAGAGAAGGAAGGAGAAGGAAAGATATTGTAGTTAATTGGATGTAATGATTACACTACTGCACAGATAATCTCCTAACACAGTATGGACTTCTCTGCTGGTTTTTATCAATGAGCGCTCTCTCTTGGCTAAGGTTACCAGGGTGCGATCATTCTGCAAACACGCAAGCAGATGCACAATATGCACGTTTATCCCAAGATGCTCTCAACACACACCACTCTTCTCCAGCCTTTTTCCTAAAGGAGCACTCAGTAATCACCAGTGATTAGTCTGCAGTCTGATCCAGGGCTCAACACCAGCATGGCTCGCGCACATATTGATTATCCTTGTGTGTATGTGTGTGTGTTTGAGGAGAAAGGCTTTTTGTCCACGTCGCTGTGTTCTCAAGGAATTGATTTTCAGAGAGAGCCAGGGAGATGTGAAGAGAGAAGACCACGACGATCAGACTTGTTTAGTTCCAGATTTGTTTACGTGTTAATCTCGAAGAGAGACAAAGAGGACACACTGAGGTAAATGTCAGTTAAGACATTTGGTTTCCATTTTTTTTTCCAGTCTATTCTCTGTCTAGTCCTGCAGTGGCCAGGATTACAAAGCGGTTGTCTGACAGATTTTGAGCAAAGGGAAACACCGGTGAGCAATACCCAGTGGTCCTCAGTGTCTGCGTTCTGTTATGAACTTTTGTTGTTTTGTTTGGCAAGATTTGTTCTCAACACCAAAACCTCGTCAGTCTGTGGCCTGTCATAACAAAACTCCGGCCCCTCATGCTCTTTAACCTCACTTCTCCTTTTTCCTGTGAGCCTTTGTGCTTTGCAGTTTCGCTATCACTTCAAGGTTTTTTTTTTTTTTGTTGTTGTTTGTTGCCTGTTTTACTTTTCTTGTTCTCTGCTTCTCCGTTTGTCCATCTAGTTTTCTCTCCTCTTCCTCCCTTCCTTACCCTCAGGCTATAAGCGCAGACAGTTTCGGGGGAAAACAACACAGAACAGCAGAAAGCAATCCCGTCGATCTGAGCACAGCAGTCAGCTTTAACACACACAAGCACAGATACAAACACACACATACTGTAGCAGAAAGGCATTACGCACACAGGCAACACAAACTTAACACACGCACACAGGGGGTGTATAAGAGGTTTAAACAAGGTTTGATCTCTCTGAAATGAAATGGGATAAATACAAGGAGGGAGCACTGGTGTAGGAAGGATGGAGATACAGATAGCAAGAGGAATAAAAACAAAAGCAGGAGAAGGACTGACCATGAGCCATCCTCCATTTTGAAGTAGTTGCTCCCGAGCTCTAAATGCCCAAGTTCAAGTGCTTCTTCTGCCCACCTTCATCTCTACTTCCCTCACTGTCAGTCTCTCTTAATCCATTTCTTTCTCTTCTCTCTTACCATCACCCCACACATCCCCCAACCCCCAACCCCCAACGTATTCCTCTTTATTTAACCCAACCTTTTTTGTTGTCAAATAATCATGGAGAATGAGCATGTGTCTGACATGGTCTCCAAGGCAACGGCGGTTAAGACGGGAAGGCAGGCAGGGGCTCATTGAGAGGCTGAATGAAAGGGGGGTTGGTGGGGGGGAGAAGAAGCAACCAACAGCGCTGGGCACACACACACACGCGCGTGCGTGCGCACACACACACACACACACACACACACACACACACACACACACACACACACATAGACACAAAAATACAAGACGGAGAGAGAGAGAGAAAGAGAGATGATATACACTCACACCAACCTCTCCAGCTTTGGCCACTGTCACAACCGAGACCCTCTCTCTGTGTCTCTAATCTGTGTGGCTCTCCTGCTGTGAACTTGGTTTGTGGGGAAGGGTCAGGAGCCTCATGGGGCAGCACACACACACGCACACACACACACACACACACACACACACACACACATGCACACACACACACACACAAAGACAAACACATAGACACACACACAAGACTCGCACAGTAATGGGGAGGGAGGAGAGGGTCACAGGTTCCCTAAGGAAGAGGATGAGAAGGAGAAGGATGAGGATGAAGATGAAGGAGAGTCAGAGAGGAGGCCTAGAGGAGACAGAGGGGAAGGTGAGGAGGCGCTTGCTTGCAACTGAATTCCCATCTTTTCTTATCTCTCCCCTGATTTTGTATGTCCTCATCTTTCCTTTTCCTCTCTAATTTCCTGTTTGTATCAGCCCCTCTCCGTCCTTGTTCGTGTTGCTTTTTGCATCGGTCTGTTTGATCAAACTGTACATCACCTTGAGCTTGAAGAATACTCTCTGGTCAGAGACTGTGACACATGTAGAAAAGTGATGCAGTGAGTCCTCGCTTTGTAAGACCCTCCTTTCAAACACACACACACACACACACACACACACACACACACACACACACACACACACACACACACACACACACACACACACACACACACACAGAACGCGTGTCTGTGTTTCGTTTTGTCTTTTTTTCTCACACAGCAGGCATTCGATGGCCTTTAACAGCAGATCTCCATTTCAGAACCCTCCTTCTGAACAAGAGAGGAAGGCTATAGCAAGACACAGAGGACATGGTGAAGACTGGCCAGTGCAACGGATGAAAAGCTGTTTCAAATTTCTTGTCTAAAGTACAAATGATCGCAAATGACGTCAACTGTTTTGATATGCTTACTTGGTTTGTGGTGATAACTAGCCACAAGCTGAAGAGATTACACACAGATTTGCTGCTTAGTGTACCTAACAACACCTAATACTCATAGTCCTATACACGTGGTGACATGTGGTGTGGTTGAGAAAACTAATATCTGTTTTTTCATTGGACAACTCATGTACTGTACCCCTACAGAAATCATTGTTGGCATGATCCAGGATTTGTGTAATTTTGTTTCTGTTGGATTAGTTATTATATCACTTGAATGCAATGCAAAACATGTAGAAAAAGCAGAAACAAACAAACAAACAAACAAAAGAAAAAAGAAAGAAAGAAAGAAAGGCAAAATATCCCTATTTAATATTAAATAATAATGAAGGAGGACAGTGTTGTTTGGGTAATGTGTGACAATGTACCAAACAAAAAAAAAACCTGTTAACAGGGAGGTTGGCTGACTGGGCAGCTGGCAGGTAAAGGGGTCTATTAGAATGGGCGTGGGGTTGCTGAGTGAAATGTGTGGGGCCAAACTAAAGCGGTGTCAGTTATGGTCTAACTACACACTCTACCTGCTGACTAAAGCACATACATAATTTAGCTCTGGTAAGTGTCAGTGAAGTGTACCCACTTCTGTTGTAGAGTGACAAGAGTCATACAAAGATGAAAACACACATTAGCCGGAGGAGGAGCACCTTGGTACAGATATAGATGATAAAATTGAACTATGTGAACAGCAATATGCATACATGCTCATACACTATACACAGCAAAGTGCATATTTTTTTTGTCTATTTTACAGGTGTGTAAGTGTACCTTGTGCATGTTTAACAACCATGGAGCAGGGAAAACATTTATATACACGTGCAAATAAAAAAAGAAGAGCCTATGGTAGAATGAACCCAATATCGAGGCACAGAGAGAGAAATATTGTATTTTTTAAGTTCCCCTTTCTTTCATTCTCCCATACTACCTCTATCCGTCATTCTCTCTCCCTCTCTCACTGCCCTCTCTTGGCTGTCCTCTCCACAATCAGTGCCCAGTGAGCCGTGAGACGCACTTAAGCGCCGACCGGCGGTAACCTCACGCCGCCCTAGTACTCACTCTTTTTCACACACGCGCGCGCGCGCGCGCGCACACACACACACACACACGAAACCACAAACACGCACATGTGCATGAAAGCGCGCACAGTCACCGGCACAGACACAAAGACACACGGGTACACACATAGACAGATCACACATACAGAGCCATACATTTGCTTTTCTCTTCTACTTAACGCGTGGTTGTGTTGAATAAAACACGGGCTTCCACTTAGCGCCCTGTTTACCTGCTGACTTCCATGCTGATAAAGGGCTGAGAGCTTCGCAAACCTGAGTGAGAGCTGCTGTCACACAGCATTACTAGTCTTGGATCTCAGGTTTCAACCTCAGGACCAGCAGCACAAAGACAAGCGTCTCCTTAGATGCACTCCAGAGCTAACCTCAAACCTCCTCTGCACTTCCCCAGAACACACAAACACAAACGCACATGTATACACGCTGTCTATACCGCTGTGCATGTACAAAAGGGATTTGCGAGCATATATGTGTAAAAACACACAAAGATGTACAATTCCACATCACACACAATTGCCATTGGCTTACCTGGCAAGTAGTAAAGTGGTGCTTTTAGTCCAAACATGGTTACTGTTTAAGTGTCATGAAGAGAGAGCAACTTGTTTCAAACGCGCAGGCAGCCGTCCTGTCCTGGATGACTGCGCTAGAGAGGGGCTGTGCCCTCGCAGCCACCCAGAAACAAGGCTCTGTGTGTGGGGAGGCTGGGCTGGGACTCAGCCTGTCATCCCCGCTCTCTGGTCCTCGCTAACCAAGCGTGAGGCTGGGACCGCCCAGCCAGCTAGGACACACACATGCACATACACACACACACACGCGCGCGCGCACACACACGTACACAATGACACAGACAGTCACACAGATACACACAGACAGAGCGGTGCAAGGGGTCAACCCCTGAGCACGCCCCCGCTCTCGACCCCCTCGCTCTTGCTCCAGATCCCCTGGGCAAAGGGTCAGCTTTCTTAAACGCACACACACAAACGCACACCCAGAGAGTCGGGACAGCCGGAGAAAGAGGTGAAAGCTAGCGGTCCAGTGCCATGAAGAGGTGAAAAGAGGCAGGACGGAGGATAAAATACAGGCGGGGTAAATCCTGCAGACGAGAGCAACGACTGATTCCCGGGACTTGTCTTTTATCCCTCTATCCAAGAAAGATGATCAGAGGAGAGTCGGCTTTGCTTCCTCCACTATACTGCTGCCACTCTCACTCTCTCTCACTCTCTCTCTATCTCTCTCTCTCTCTCGCTCTCTCATTTTCTCACCCTCCCTTTTTTTCCTCTCCCTCTCTTTCACTGCCGATACGTAGAGAAGGAGGTGGAGGAGAGGAGGAGAGAAGGAGGGCAGAATGAACTCCCTCCAGGCGACAACACAGCCAGATACCAAGAAAGTGTGTGTGTGCGCGCGTGCGTGTGTGTGTGTGTGTGTGTGGGGGGGGGGGGGGGGGGGTAGTGTTAGAGAAAAGAGATAGGACAGGCCAGGGTACAGGGTACAGATGAGAGGGAAATACCGGCCACTGCTGATGCTTCACCCGAGGAGGAGAGTGGTCACAGTTCAATTTGGAGTCAGGGTGACAGCTGATTGGACAGCCCCTGTGACAGCGAGAGGCCAACGACTATCAAGGGAGCATCTGTTCACACCGTATCAGACAGTAGGAAAGCATCAACCAATAGAGAGTGCAGGGAGAGTGCGGTGGGTCTTCAAGGGCAGCTCACAATAGAACAGCTACGTGTTTGGAAGAGGAAAATATAAAAGATCCCCCGCCTCCATTCCCGTCTCTGAAAATGAGAGTCCTCGTCTCTGTCTGCGAGTGTGTGGGTGCGTTTGTGTGTCCGTCTAGGAAACTTGGCTTGTGCAGCCTAGCGCACAGACTGCTCACCATGCTGCGCCGACAGCAGACTTTCCCCCCTTCTCTCTCTCTCTCGCTCTCTCTTTTCATCACACACACACACACACACACACACACACACACACACACACACACACACACACACACACACACACACATACTGTACATGAATAAACGCACAAACTTGCTGTGTTATCTCGTAGTCTGCTCTGCACACAAACCTGTCGGAGATGGTGGCAGTAGGGGTGAGGAGTTAACTATCTGTAGGGAAGCAGCCAGCGGGGAGAGGAGGGATGGGGGGGCGGGGGGGGGGGGGGGGCGGGTGTGATGGGAGAAATAGTCTAGCAGGACAGTTTAACCTCAGGGCTTTCTTGAACCCGTTCTAATGAATCTCACAGTTGGGGGAGAAAGAAAGTGGGAGGTTGGGGTGGGGGTGGGGGGGGGGGGGTTGGCAGGAGTTTAGTGAGGAAGGGGGGGGGCAGTCTGAGGAGGTCCGCAGCCCTCAGAAAGACTCGGAGGACAGAGGAAAGAAAACTCTACAACACACAAGCACAACAAGCACAGTGAGGATGAGTGGGAGCGTGAAAGGCATGCTCACAGGCAGACAGGGCAAATAATCGCTAATAGGGTCTAATGATTGAAGGAAGACGGCGAGACAGACAAGAGGGAGAGAGAGCGAGTGTGGAAGTGGAGGGGTAGTCCATAGATTGAGATACGGAGGGAGGCATGGAGGAGGAGGTGGGAGAGTTATTCTGAGAACAAAGCCCTTTTTTATTAATACAAAGACAGGAAATTGGTAAATGTTTAATTAAGACAAGTGGGCTACAATGTGTCAACAATGTGTAGGTGTGCATGCTATAAGGACAGATAAGTGACAATGTGCGAGGTGTTCACATTTACACACCATTCATTCTATATTGTGCACAGTGCTGAATGTGTGCAAATAATACAATGGAAGGCATGTGCGTGCTTCAGTGCTGTTTAGCACAGGTGTGTGTGTGTGTGTGTGTGTGTGTGTATGTGTGTGTGTGTGTGTGAGGTAGGTGTTGAAGTGTCTTGCACCTTGTGAGACAGGTTGAGAGGTGACGTGTCCCCCTGAGGTGCTATACCACCAAGTCTGATGACACGCTGACAGACAGAGACAGACAGAGAACTAAAAATATAGCATCCAATTTCCAGAAGGTGGACAAGATGAAGATGAAGGAGAACTACACTACAGTCCAGGTGCAGCCAGGTGTTTACTCAAAAATTCAATAAAGGTATGTTAATGTTCCAAAGAGAGCACAACAAACAGAAGAGTCCATATTAACACATTTATTACCGCAAATACGTCTTTGACTTTGCTTCCTGGCTCCCAGCTACTATAGCAGCTTTTATCAAAGTGTTACGGGTTACCCTAGATCCTTGACCTTGACCCTTTGCAGTGCATTAGCATTGCGTTATTAAAACGATTAAGTCATTCAGCAAACTATACTGTTTTGTTATAATGACGGTGCACATCTGTGAGTTATTTATCTGCTTATTCTAAGTAATTTCGTCTTATTCAACACACACTGCTGTTGGCCACACAAAACACATCAGTTTCTGTGCATCAGAGGGTTTTTACTAACACAGAAGTAAGAAACCTTCTTGTACAGCAAATATAGTCTCTATTGTTTGGTATTGGATGGTGAGTCAGAGGGTAGAAGACATTTAGAAGGAAATGTCACAGGCTATGCCTTAAAATGAAACTATGAGCGTAACAGGAAAAAGTGTAACAGGGAAGAATCATCCGTTTGGTTTTTTTTTTTATTTTTGCTGCTCATTAAGGGACAGGAAATGCTAGAGAATAGCAATTGTCTTCTGTTATTTAAGGTAGTGTAATGAGTTATATTTTGACAAGTGCACTGCAGAAGAAGGAACCCACACACACACACACACACACACACACACACACACACACACACACACACACGTACAACTAACAACAACACCACACACACTGAAAGGCTATAAAAGCTCCCTCGGGACCAAGGCAGCATGTGTGACTGAAAACACTGTGATCAAGAAGTAACAGGAAGAGGGAGAGGAGAAGGGAAGGGGAGAGGGGAAGAACAAAACAAGTGAAAAGGGGGTGTTAGAAAAAAGGAAAAGGAGAAAGATGAAGGCAAGTGATGGGAGGGAGAGAGAGAGAGAGAGAGAGCTAGAGAAAGCAAGAGTGATCTCTCTCTCTCACAAACCTGCCATGCCCACTTCCTGTCAACCTACTATGTAATTACTTCCTTATAACCCACCCTCACCCCCTTGCAAAAAATAATCACTCTCTCAATTGTTGTGTGTGTGTGTGTGTGTGTGTGTGTGTTGTAAGGGACTGAAATATGGTCTGTCTTCTTCTACAGCAGGGAAAGCAAAGATAAGGCATCGCTATAATCTTGCCCAACCACACACAGCCTCTGGAGGTGCACACGCGCACACACACACACACACACACACACACACACACACACACACACACACACACACACACACACACACACACACACACACA
>NW_019174258.1:2056307-2098415 GCF_002260705.1 Seriola dumerili
CACACACACACACACACACACACACACACACACACACACACACACACACACACACACACACGCATGATGGACTCCTATAATATGCTGCACTCTCACATGATTGCAATAACAGGTCAGTTCTTTAGAGCAGGTGCGGGATTTTCAGGGAGAAAAGACAGAGTGAACAACATGATAGTGGATGTGCACTTCCAAAAACAAAAATTCCAGTATGAGTATTTATCATGCGAGCATACAGAGACCAACCCTCTTATATGACCTCAGGCCTCAGCCAGCAGTAAAGAAAATAAAGGAGGGGGGTTCTGTAGGGTTTTTTTTTAACAGTTGAGAGTTTGATTTAAAAAAAAAAAAAAAAAAAAAAAAAAAATCGGCTGGACTGAAGAGAGTCACCACATATCAAGTCTGACGAGAAATAATATCTCGTCACCCTTCACTAACCCCTATTTGCAGAGACCCGCACCCACTCCACCATTACACACACCCATTTAACCTGACCTCTCGTTGGTGATTAGAAGCCTGCAAAGTGTGTGTGAGCACGTGTGCGTGTGTGTGAGATGCTTCTCTCCGTATGCTAATCACAGCCTAGCACTGAGAATTAATTTGCAAATGTGTCATTACCCATCAGGCTCAGCAGCAATAACCCTGCAATTACACAACTCTTGCCAGGCCAGCTGAGCACCACACACGCATGCAGGCAAATGTATGCACGCACACACATGCCCATAGCCACACACACACACACACACATACACACACGCATGCGAGCACGCGCTCGCGCGCACACACACACACACACACACACACACACACACACACACACACACACACACACACACACACAGTACTGAACAAAAAAGCTCTGATATAAAGAAGCGACATTCTGAAAGATATTACATTGTGCTCCTCCAAGAGATATTCATTGTGTTTAGAGTGTAATCACAGATCCTCACCTCAGTGTCAACAGGACAGCAACCAAGGTCAGTTGTGCACTTTCACACTTTCCTGTTTCTTAGCAACATTATCCAGGAGTTTGGCCTCGCTATGAACTTCACCAGCATCACACAATGGCTTTAGATCACAGATACAAACTGAGCAATGTGCAAGTGTGTGTGTGTGTGTGTGTGTATGTGTGTACATGAGTTTAGGCACTTACCTGTGAAGTGAGGGGTCAGGATCAGAGGTGAGGTGTGCAGTGGCCATGAGGAGGAGGAGGAGGGGGAGGAGGAGGATGGTTCACATGAAAGAAAAAGAGTAAACAAAAAAAGCTGTGAGCAGACATGTTTTATCTCTGACGGAAATGTTTTTGACATAGAAAATCCTGAATAGAAGGGTGGAGAAACAAAGAATCCAGATGACAAAAAATATGTGAACCATGCACTATAGCCTTTGCATTAATTTGATCTCAATCCAATTAAACAGGGCTCTCCAGCACCATCATAAAATCACCAAATGAGGAAATATCCTCTTAAAGAATAGTGTCCAGTGGAGTTTCAGAGAATCTTTGTGTCCCAAAATCGTACTAAGAAAATTTACGTCTTTTTAATTTGTCACCCATCTGCACTTTGAATATATATATTCATTTTGGAAATGCATGTAATAAAAAAAACAGCAGATGTCATTGATAGTTGTACCTTGTCTCTGAAGATGAGGAATGACTGACACTGTTTACCACTATAGCTCACATTTTTTTTAGTCTGGTGAGATGAGGGAGAAACAGCAGCAACAACAACAACCCGGCTGCTGGATGAGCTTTTTGGGTCGTTACCTCAAAAGAGCTTTTTAGGAACCTGCCTGTAATTCAAAGATGAGGATGATTGTTCGCTCAGTCACTGGGTGCAAACCACCTGCTCTCAAAATACACTTATCGTCACATACCGTAGAAATGGTTACGTTTGAATCACACACCTATTTGTTCTCTACAACAAACTGGCCCACAGGGTCACACGTTCATTTAAAGCATGTCACACACCTGTCACACAAACCCCTCAACGATTCAGACTCACTCATCTCTGGCGCTGGCCCTGTCACCTGGTGCAGTCACACCTTGGTGTGACAGCGAAGGTGTATACATGCACATGCATAAAGTGTCTGTCTCTTCCTTCACCGAAAGACGAACCAGCTCGACCTTGAAATCCAACATGCGCAGCCAAACAACAGACAGTTCATCAACACTAGACAAAAGCAGTATATTTTTTGAACTGAGAAAGAATGTGAAATACAAAAATTAAAAAAAAATCCTTAAACAGATTCATGTTTTTCCTTAGATTACACACAGCTGGCAGATAAACAGATAAATAACCTGACATGACAAGGAAATCACAAACCAGAAAGAGAAAGAAGAAAAAGTACTGAGGTTAAAAAGAAAGAAGGGTTGTTTTATAATCTCAGGCCACTGTCCAACAACTGATGAGGCTTTAGTGTTGTTAATCCTGCCTAACTCAGTTTATAAAAGACAGTGAAGATAAACACTTAAGTCTCAAGTTAACAGATTCATGTGCCGGAGACCCTGCTGGCAACACTGCAAAAGAGAGTCTATTTTGATAATTTATTTTGGCAAAACAAAGTAGATATCTACATGAGTAACCTAACACTTCCAGTGAGGACCACAGAGGTCTGGAGAAATTCTTGTCAGAGTGTAGGATAATACGAGCTCCCTGAGCCAAAGGCAGCAATGACTGACTTTTACACACAGCACATCTGGTTTGATTTCTGCTCAGCAGAACTAAATTTGCATTAACACTGTAGCGAGCTACAAGGCTACTGCTGCTAGGCCAGATAAAAACGTATTAGGAAGGAGCTGTAGACAGAGAGTTAGTTTCATTCTATTTTAGAGGCCAGAGAAGCATTTGCATCACCATAGCCAGTGTCTACACATAAACCTGTCAGTTCTGTATGCAATGTGGTCTAACTATGGTTACGTCCTTGTTGCGGATATGACAGTAATATAGTCAGCACTGGTTCCATGCTCCACTTGAGCTGACATTTTCAGTTTAAACTACTCTAATCAACACAAGCCGCTAAAAAGATGGCACCTTACTGAAGAACTGAATTGATCTGAATCGGAAACAAACTAAATGATCACACTCAATTGAGAGATTTTTTTTTTTTTGCTCTTACTCTGAGAAAAAAAATAAAAAAATTAACACTTATACCTGATTCTAGATGAAATTACTCATTAAAATGGATGATTTGTGCAGCATGGATAGGTCTATGAACACTGCAAAAATCTCTTGATGGAATCTTCAGGAGCCTCTCAGCATTTTCTGCCTTGAGAGTCACACTTTAATATTCACAAATCAAGCTTGCACCCTTCATTTTCACCAGAATGCTGTCACTCCTGATTTAAAGTGGATTTCCCTTTTAAATGGCTGCTAGCCCTTATTGTGGTCAACACTCACACACACGCGCACACACGCGCACACACGCGCACACACACACACACACACACACACACACACACACACACACTCACTTAAGGGAACCAGTTATGGGGGGGGTGGCCAGAGCTGACAAACTGATGTGCAATCATATCATATCCCTCCCACAATGCCTTGTGGCACACCTGCTTTCTAGCACAGACAACAGAAGCGTCCTTGTTCTCAGCCAAGGGAATGCATCGCGCCACACGTCTCTGCTCTGATGAGGCTTTTTATAGTCACTCAGCTCTCTTACCTGCATCTTCCAACCCTTCATCTGTCTCCATATCAAACACATCAGATCTGCTGCCTCTCAGCGAGTCCCGTTGTTATTAGACAGAAGTGCAGAGAACCACAGATGAAGTAGTGAACCAGAGAGGGAGGGAGGGAATCTTTAAAAGTGCTGCTCATTTGATTAACAAATATATGTGCACATGTGTGTTGCGTGTTCTTCTGTGTGGTGCGTGTGTGTGTGTGCGTGTGCGTGTGTGTGTGTGTGCATACACGGGGCGTATGTGGGTGTGTGCAATAGCCCAAGGGCAGGTGTACGGTATGCAAACGCAGCTGAGGGAACCTAGAGAGCAGACGCAGCAGGAGAATCCTGCTTTACAGCAACACGCCACAAAGAAGCTGACAACAAGCTGACAGGGTGGGATCACAAACACACACACACACACACACACACACACACACACACACACACACACACACATTATGCACATTCACATGTTCATGTATATTCGCATGTGCACAAATAAGAACAGCCCACACAATCCAATGTACTTGATTTAATATTTAATTGCGTCCATGCAAACACACAAGGCTGCGTCCACACGCACACACTCCAAGCACACAAAGAGCTGCTGGCAGTGTGTTTTTCACTTGACTTGTGCTCTCCTGTGACATTTCCTCATTGGCTTGTTTGTCTCAATTATCCCTGCTTATTGGACAGAGATGGTTAACCCATTAACTTACACACAGGGAGGAGGAAAGAAAAGAAACAGAGAAACAGTGAGAGAGAGAGAGAGAGAGAGAGAGAGCTGGATGATGGTTCAACTTGCCTTAGGCGTGTTGTGAATCACACAACTGTACGAGGCCACAAACACAGGCTGGACTGGCCGGGCGCCAAGAAAACACAAAAGTTGTACACGTACACAGGCAGCAGAGAGCAGCTGAAGGGGCAGCGGAGCACGAGCACCTCGGGGCCTGTTGGAGGGCCCGGGCTGACCCTCTCCACTCACCATTACGCTTCTGGATTTAACACACTATCCTACAACAAGGCTGCAGCTTTGTGTGTGTGAGTATTGTAACTGTGGGTAAGTGTATCCTTCGATGTGGCTCTCTCTGTGCCTGTAATGCATGTATGTTGGAAACCTGTGTGTGTACGTGTGTGTGTGTGTGTGTGTGTGTGTGTAAGGAGGCTGCCTTGCCCTGTGTCAGGCCTCTGCTGTGTTCAGTAAGTGAGGCGTGCTAATACTGCGTGTGCTCAGGTTTCACGCATCAGCACACAGTCGAAGAGACTTACCCGAGGTCACAGACTGTCAAACCCCCCCCCCCCGTGACTCAATCCTTCCTTCTCTCTCACTAAATACTTTACCTTTAGCCAAGCTTTAGCACTCTATCTTTCAGTTTCCTTTTGCCCCCCCTCCTACTCTCCTACTTTGCTATCAGTCCCCCCCTTCCCTCTGCCTCTCCTCCTCCACCCTCCTTCCTCCCCAGAGGATTCCATCATGCTCAGTCTTTTAGTATCTTTCATGCCTTTTACCTGTCAACAGAGGAGAGAATGTGCGAGCAGCTCCCCAACAAAGGAAAAACACCCTCCTGTCATCTCAGAAAATGCTACAGGGAGGAGGGAGGGGGGCAGGGAAGGAGATCGACAGGGGGACAGATTGAGCTAGATAACACGGGAGGCAGAATAAAAAGGGAAATGTTGAGGGAAGGGGATAGAAAAATAAGGCAGAGGGAATGTTGTGCTCTTAATATGTGTTAAACAAACACAAGTTGTCACTCCTGTGCATGTTATAGTTGTTTGAAAATAGCGTGTTAATGGCAACATGACTTAAACATGTCATTTTCCAACAACTTTATGCAGTTGGAGACAACACGCGCTACTTTTTTATAACTACTTTTGTTCATGAGCCCTTGGTTTAATGACATGTATGAATGACTAAACTCTCACACACATGCATCAGAGAACATGGACAAATACACACACATGACCTCTCCAGCTTGAGGCTGCTATAGTCGGTGAATCCTCAGCAATTCAGTTCAGCTCTGCCACACTCCACAGCAATAGAAGCAACACACATTCACACGGGATAAAACTATAAGCCATACAGTCCAATAGGCACCTCACTCAATCTTTGTCTGCCTCTCTATCCCATGCCCAGTGTGTGTGTGTGTGTGTGTGTGTGTGTGTGTGTGTGTGTGTCTGTGTCTGTGTTTGTGTGAGTGAATCCTTTGCTAGTACTAATCTGCTGGCACAGCCCCCGTCCTCAGCGTTGCCCTCGTCTCCATATTATTCTGGGATTAGCTTGTGTGTTAGCCTAGCCGCAGCCCACAGCCTGAGCTGGGGAGAGGCAGCCATCTTAGAACAATGCCTATTGATGAAACACTAAGAGGTTTGATTGGATTAATCATCTCTCCCTCTCCTTTTTGTCACTTCTCTAGCTGTCCCTCTTTGTTTCCACTCCTCCTCTGTTTCTCCTCTGTCCTTCTGCCTCTCCCTCCTTCCATTCAAAGCTGAATAACACACAGATTTTGTTGTTTTTTTCCCTGGTGAAGAGTGACGCTGTTAACGCCCCCGTGTTGGATAACGAACGTAAATAACAGGCTGCCGGTTTATGAGGGCACTTCAAGGTAAAAAGTAAACATCTAATTAAGAGGAGAATCAAATAGTTTCTAACTGCTTCTGTGTGGTGGCACATTTTACATTACAGTGCTTAAGTGGTAGGCCTCTCCTTGGCGAGAGCGAAAACACTGCCTCTGATAACTGCTAATTATGATTATAGCGACGAGCCTAATCATATAGAGGAAGGAGGTTGAGAAGAAAACTGTATGAGAAGAGGCATATATGGAGATTGTGTTTTTTTCTTCTTTCTTTCCAGGAAACACATGAAAAAGAGCTGCCAAAATGTGAGCGATATGACAGCATCAACAGCAGCACATAGAAAGAAGAAGGGTGAATTCTCTGCAGATTTGGCCTGTGTTTAGTTGGGGCACTCTACCAAGTGGCAGTCGCTAGCCTGGGCGGCCTTTGGCCCGATGTCCCCACCAATCACATTCCAGCCCCAACTACGCCAGCGTGGACCCACAGCAACCCTCCAGTCTGGTGCCAAACACCCGTGCACACACACACGCATATGGGCAGCTACAGCTCATACAAACACTGCAGCCAACTCCATTTTCAAACAAGGATAACAACTGAATTAACACTCTGTGATCCTCTGCCAAAGCAGAAGGATGCTCCTTTATACATTCAAACACACACGCACGCGCATATACGCAAACAACACGTCCGCAAACACACACACGCACAAGGGGCTGTTTGGGTGGAGTTATCTGTGGTTAGATTTTAAATGCATCATACTCTCCTTGTCTCTCTCTCTCTCTCTCTCTCTCTGTGTGTGTGGCTCTGCTCTCACTCTGTCTTTTCTGCTGCTACAAAGATAAAAGCAAATTACTGTCTCATACTGGTGCTGTTAGCGTTAAAGCTATTTAGACGGTGGCACCTCTGTGTGATGCTCCAGTGTTTGAAATACAGGAATTGGGTTGAGAACAAGGGCAAGTCAGAGTAGTAGGGGTACGGTAGGGTGGATGAGGGAGGGCAAGGCACGGGCAGTTTGATAAAGAAGCTGGGACACCGTTTGTTCCCTGACCCAAAGCACAAACCACTTGATCTAAATACAGCTCATTTATGTTTGCAATAATAATGACCAAAAGATGTACCTCCTTCTTGTGCTGTCCTCTTTTTCCTCCTTTTTCTTCTGACTCTTCTTCTCCTCCCTCTCCACACCTTATCCATCCCCTGTTATTTGCTCCATCTAAGGCTGAAAATGGTTGGCTTTCTCTCTATAATCCTGCCATCACATCGCTGTTATAATCTGACCACTTCTCTGCCTCCCTAATTCCTCTTTCTTTCTTGTCCTCCCCTACTTGTCCCATTGCCATTTTCTCTTAGCATTGTTTTAATAAGGGAACTGCACTATTAAAAGTACTGCATGGGTGCCAAACATGGCACAGTATACACCCAGACACACACATGCAGACACACATGCACACGTGAGCACGCAAAGGCATACACACAACATCTGAGAATAGTTTTGTTTTTGTTTTTGAACAAACCTATTGTCACAGCTACGGCTATTTAAGGATGTTTTCACTGTTGAAAATCACAGTAGGGAAAAAATGGCAACTAGCTGAAAACAGAGAGGCAATCACCTGACATCACAGCTATTCATCCTGCAGAGAGCAGAGAGCTGTTTGGTCCTCCACCAGCATGAAGAGGAAAGGCCTTCCAAGAATCCCTCCTCTCTCTCTCTCTCCTCTCTGTCTTTTTCCACAGATTAATCTGTCCAGCAGCCGTATAAATCTCGGCACTCACTGTGGAGAAATGCTCTATGTGGAGCATTTATGTATGACACAAAAAAGAGATGAACCTTGGTAAACCGCTCCAAAGAGACTCCGAGAACAAAATGGAATAAAGTCTAAATTGGACTCAACATGGTTCTTTGAGCCTTAAATGGCCTAAACTGACCTCATGCCACACACACACTACGTTCAGCAGTTGGCAGCATGAGCACTAACAATGTGCGCTTTTGTACTACGTGTGTGAGAACTGAGATAACGCTGAACTGCGGGTTTGCATTACCCACTGAGCAAGTGTGAGATTGTGTTGTCTTTGGTTGTGCAGCTTGTTAAGGTGTCAACATCATTTATGGCTGAGGTCAAAACAACTCTCTCCTTTACTAAAAGATGGGAGGAGAGGGGGGAGCAAAGGATCAAGGGAGGGCAACCAGAGTAAGGGAAAAAAAAATACAGGAGGGGTGGGGGTGGAGGTGGGGGGTTGAGATGGCTTCAAAGGGTCCTGCCGTAACCATGGTGCTACTGAGCTTGGTCACCGTGGGAACAGACAGAGGAAGGGGAGAAGCATTTTAGTAAGAGAGGGGAGGTGGGCTGCTTCCTTGAGTCTTTGTCTTTCCGAATTCACTGTTCACACAAAAATAACTTAGTGTTTTGTCACTTAAGGAGCTAATAATCAAGTCACGTGCCATTACAAAATATAAGAAATCGATAATAAAGGGTGATAAACAAGCACATACAGAATACACCGTGAAATAGACTTTGCAGATCAATTCAACTCCACATCAGAGGCCTGTTGCATTCTGCGATGCTGTCGGTAAAATATTCGTCCAATATTAAACACCAAGGATTGTAATAAACAATTCTTTTCACTATCCATCATTGTTCTATAGATTTCGACTGCCTTTTCGAATAATCATTTAATTATTTTAGTCAAGAATATGTAAAAGAGAATGAAAAATTTCCTAAAGTCAAAACCCTCCAAATGTAGTTCACAATGATAAAGGAGAAAAGCTTCAAAACTATAGTGTGGAAATGACTGTTGTTTAGTAAATGGTTAACGCAGTCGCTTCAGTACTATAGTGAACCTTCTCATGTTCTTTAGATTACTGACGTGTTCACCTCACCTGACATTAGTCAAAACAACAACTTATCATATATTTATCAGTTTTTACTATATTTTCTTCCAGGGACTGATTAATACTTCAGTCCGCAAGATGGAAATGTATTTATTTCACCTTTCTGGCAGTATCTCCAAAGTGTGTGTAAATCCTGCTTGACAGTTGGATGGAAACAGCATGTGTCTCCTAGCAGACACCTCTACTATTAGATACAGATGATGAGCAAAGTTTTCCAAAGACTTTAGGGAGAGGTAGAATATGATGAAACAGAGAGTCCTCTGTTTCAGGACATTGTTATTGCAAAATTAGCTTCATCAATCTCGCTGACCGCATTGGCAAGATCGGTCTCTTTTGTCAGACCTGATCTGTGTGTGTGTGTGTGTGTGTGTGTGTGTGTGTTTGTGTGTGTGTGAGAGTGTGTGTGTGTGTGTCTGCTGTCCTAACAGTACCCAGTAACACCATCTCAAATATGGTCCCACAGTGAGCGGAAGCTGTGTGATTTAGATGATATTTGTTTGTATGGATAGAGCATAAGCTGTACTCATGTGTGTGCATATGGGTGTGTGTGTGTGTGTGTGTGTGTGTGTGTGTGTGTGTGTGTGTGTGTGTACGATTGATTTCCTGTCAAAGTAAACAAACCAGCCAAATCTGTCATAGTGAGACAGGCACTTTTACCAGTGACCACTGCAGCAGGATTTACAGCACTCTTAACAATCACACCCTCAATTAGACCTGCAGAATAGTGTCTCTCTGTGTGTGTGTGTGTGTGTGTGTGTGTGTGTGTGTGTGTGTGTGTGTGTGTGTGTGTGTGTGTGTGTGTGTGTGTGTGTTTGTGTGTGTGTGTGTGATAATAACTACCGCACAGAGTAGTACGATGAAGGGGTTGTAAGTAAGTGCTGCAACACTTCGATTTCCCCTCTTGCTGTGATGTCACTGAATTTATTACTGGCTCTTGCTTAAGACCATACTCGCCATAAATCAGACACAGACACACACACACACACACACACACACAGAGCCACACACAAAATACACTCATAGACTCACACGCCGCTGTCTGTTCATGTCGGGCTTATGATGAGGAGCAGAGCGGAGAGGGACTGTAATGAAGGGGAAACAAACAGAGCGTGGAGACGGATGACGGATGGCTCCTCTCATTCAACGAGCCAGACTGAGATGAACATACACTTAGGCAATACGTTCCCCGGTCCCGGCCTCCATCTTCCTGTCTCCTCTGCTGCGACAGATAACCAACAGTATGGCACCTTGATGTGCTGATAGAACGACTGCAGACCAGAAGCAAAAAGAGGATTCTGAGGCTGATAGTCGCACACCAACAGTAGTAGAGATGTGAGTCGTGGTGTGAGTGGTGACTCCCACTGAGTTAAGAATGGGGATAATAGAGGAGGAGCCCACTCAAAGTCGAGCAGGGAGTGATGGAAGGGGCGCTGGAGGTGACCAGAAGGGAGAGTAATTGCCTTAGCACACTCAAGGTGCTTGAAATGACCTGTTCTAAGCGCGTGTGCTCGCAGGGAGGGGCGAGAGAAATAGTGTGCGAGAGTGGCATGGAGCAAGAGAGAGGGCAAAAGAGAGAAATGACTGTTGCAAATACCCATTTCCAGCCGCTGTGGGGTCATGCCGGAGCGCCGCCAGGAAGTGAGGGACGGAGCGGAAGGTGGAATAACAGAGGGATAATCTTGTCTGAGCTCCAGTGAGAGAGGGCAGGGGGCTTGTTATGAGAAAATGAAAGGGAAGAGGTGGAGGAAAGGAGAGCCACGGGCCATTAGAGCCACCTCAGCTACACATAATGGCAGATAGTGGAGAGAGGGACGCAAGTAGCTCAGTGGAGTGGAGGTAAGAGAGGAAACAGGGGCGATACATGCCCTGTGCAAACACTAAGCCCTTGTCAGATGTATGCACATATGTCAAACATGATATTTGTGACTATATACCATGATGTTGATGGTGTATGCCGATGTGGAGTGACAACATTATAGCGATTCCTGTTGGTGCTTTCAGAAGATATTAACACATAAGTATATTCTAAGAAAGGAAACCTTCAGTAACAAGTTTACGATGACCACTTACATTCATCAAAGATTTCATTTCCCTCAGCTAGAACAATGGACTTTAAAAAATCTGAAAATTGTATCACTTAGCTTTAATGCAGCTTTTTAAATGCGGAAAACACAGAGTTACAAAACTCCCCAATGATTTCTAGGCTTATTACTTGATATGAAAATAATATTCATATAACATGTATTCATTCATATTCAGTGTTGATTTTTACACCAGCCAGTTTCGTATACTTAAGTCTAGTCTCTTTCTTCAATGTGTCCAATAAGTGGGAGGCACAACTGCAGGCAGAAGAGAGAATAACATGAAGATACCCAGAATGAATGGGGAAAGAGAGAGAGAGAGAAAAATAATTAGACAGGAGAGAAGGGGAGAAGAAAAGACAGAGAGACAGTAAAGAAACACAACGTTTCTGTTTTATTTGCACTACTCTCAATTTTCTGGACTCCTATTTTTCTTCCTTCCTCTCCCTTCTCATCAGTTTCTTCCTCTCACTGCTCTCTGCACAAACCCTCTAATCAGAAGGTATATGCTGGGCTATGTCCTAGGAATGTTTTTTAAAAAAAAATACATATATATGCATGTTCACTACTGTTGACTACTGTGAACTTGGATATGTCCTCAGATTTTTACTCTCTCTCTCTCTCTCTCTCTCTCTTTCTCAACCTTCTGCTTCTTCCATTCACTTTCTTTATCCCTCACTGACTTCCATGCTTCACTTCCCCTGCTGTAATCTCAACAGCATTTACTGAGCTAATTAATGGGGCAGGGGGTTGAGTATTGCTCAACTGAGACAACTCCTTCTCTTTGTTTCTCTCACACATGAATAACTGCATAGAGAGTAGGAAGAAGCAATGTTAGAAGAGGGTGAGAGGAACAGAAGGATAATTCACTTTTTTCTGGTTAGTGCCAGACTAAGACATAGACATTAAAGAGTCAATAAGATAATAAATAAATAAAATAATCAACTTGACACTTGAACCATCTATGTCTCCCCAATAAACAATATTTTAAAAAATATTACACAATTTAAAAAAATGAGTAACCAGGGAGAGCTTTTCTCTGTTCTCACATAAATTGTGGTTTGTTCAACAACACTGCAAAGAGGAGATGAGGTTTATTGTCATGCTGCCTACCAGCCTCTAGAGGCAGATAAGCAAACTCTAAGTGAATGAATCCCTGACTGAGTGAGTGAATGAATGTGAACCCACAAGGTCCTACACTTTGAGTAACTGAAATTTTATTCTGAAAAATACCTGAAAAGACACCTGCAGTCACTCAATACTGAATTTACTAGCAGCACAGAGAGATATTGGTTCCTACGATTGGATCAGTTAAATATACTCTGGGTACTCATCTGCGCTGCATGTGCAAAATTGTAACCATCTCACTCTGTGAGGGAAGAAGCCGTGCTATAGGCTAATACAGTAAGTAGAGGTGTGCTCTGGTTCTACCTCCCTGCTGGCTCACAAAGCGCAAGTTGTCTCTCAGTGGTGGGTTCATCCAGTCAATAACATTCACATAAAAAGTGAATGAGTGCAAGCTTTAAGTTGATGACAGCCAATTACAGAAAGAAGCACGGGGGGGGGGGGGGGGGGGGGGGTCTGTTAAAGAAAGGCCAGGGGGAAAACAGATGTACTGTAGCTGTAGGACAGCAAAAGCAACAAGGCTTTTATCAAGACACTGTGCTGGGTAAAATGTCACCTTATTATCAGAGGAAAAAGGCTAGCCTTAGTTTTTATCAACCATCTGAGAAACATGATACAACAATGTTTCTCAACCAATTTCAGATTCAATAACTAATTTGTTTTCAATCTTACAATCCTGTACAATATTTTAGGCATTACTTTAGTGATAAAGGGAAATGCTACTGTGTTATTTTTTAGAGAGTAAAGCTTTTATTAACAATAAATCAAACAGCTCACTGTAATAAGAAAGGGTTACTACTACTACTGATCACACACAGAATCAAAACTCCACTCTGTAGATTTTTTTGGAGATTTTAGCCAATTTCAGCTCACTGCTTTGGTTTGCTGCTCCCTAATGTTGACTCTCAACAGCTTTTATAAATTTCCCAACAAAAAACACCAAGCAAACTCACACGTAGCGCACAAGTTTAAACACATCGACTGTATGCTGAATCATCCACCAGGTTAAGAGAACCAGATGTTTTTTTTTTTTTTTTTTTTTTAAATCAGAAGATGGTGGCGACTAGAGTGTTGAGAGAGAGTGAGGCGGATGTTGAGTTGCTTTGTCAACTGCCGGTAAAAGAAGCTATTTGTTTGTGAAAACATTGGAGCACTTGATAAACCACTCTGGGAGGATGTTTTTACAATTTTTTTTCTGCCCGTTAGTGGTCAAAAAACCAATTAAAGTGGCATTAAAAATTGTCCTTGGACCATCTAAGCAAGCACCACACGTCATATTAACACGATAAATTAAATACCTTAAAGTAATTATGACGGCCACTTTATTTTTAATTAGACTTTAGAGGAGTGTTGATTGCATGGATTCTTCGATATTTTCTTATTCAATTTAAGCCAAGGTCAACCTTTCAGATGGTGGAAAGAGAAGCATTTCACACACCAAGCTATCTGATCTTCAAACAGCCAGCTCCATATCCCCTGCATTTATCCTCATATTTCTGTTCAATAAAAAAAGAATTGCTAATGTCACATATTTTATGTTTTCATCCCCAAATCTGTCCTGCAATTTGTAATGTTTTTATCATCCCACTTTTAAAAATCACATTTTATTTTGCCATTTGTGTTCTCAAAAGAAATGGGAAATGTAGGCAACAACAAACAAGAATATGTAACATATCAACTCAATGCTGGATCACAGACAGCAGAGAAACCAAGCTGGGGGACCAAGAATATTCTTTATAAACAATCATTTGCTACGGATGCGAAATCTCATCCCTCGTCGATTTTCACTTCTTTTTAATCCATCTTATTTTATGCTTCCTAACTCTATCTTCTTCTCTCCCTTTGTTATATTCCTTTACAATCCAAACCCGACTGAAACACTCTCGCTGTATTTACCAGGTGTCACGCTGGAATTCTTCCTGCTTTCTCTCTGAGCTCGACCTGTTCATTTATACTCAGTTTGGACATGGACATACACGCGCACAAAATACAAGGTGTTGGGTTTTTGTTACGGTTCTAGTTGGGCACATGTTTGATTGTCAGAACTGAACAGAATCAATAATGAACAACTCGCTGTGACAAATTCTGTTTGTAGAGTACCAGTCCACCAGCTGAGCCTGGACATCACTGCGTCGTCTTTCTTTGGGCGTGTGTGTTTGTTTGTCTGGAACTTCAGTAGATCCACATATACACAGCATGCTATATTAGCTATGAGACCACTAAGCAATATGTATCCTGTATAGGCTCCACAATACAATATTGTCTCTATTTGATTTTCAAGCAGGATGCATCTGACATTCTACAGTCAGCACTTCTCGTCTGCTTATTATTCATATAACAGTAATTTTAACCACTGCATTATCAATATATTCTTCAAAAATAATTCAAGAATGCTTATGTTGTATCGATTGACCACATTTAGTTTAGAGGGTTAATAACTGTCATAATATGAGATCATTTTGAGATAACTGTCTAACTGTATAATTGCTTCAGACAAAAGCAGTGCTGCAAAGAGAATTAATTATTGCTTTTCTAGAGTAACAGCCGCAAGACAAGTAGAGTTATCGTGTTCACGAGGACGTTCACAGTAGCTCAGGTTAGCTTTTGTAGGTTCCTTTCACCTACGAAACAAGCCTTATTCCTCACAATCGATGTTACCCTCTGCACTCGTAGCCAAAATAAACCTTTTTAGAAATCCATTAAACTAAAGTGCGAGTCATGAGATAATTTAATAGTGTGAGGCACAAAACAGATTAATGTTTTGTCTTGCCACTATTCTGCAATTCAACCATTTGTTGTATTCAGGATCAGGTCGTGTATGAGAGGAAGACCCAGATTGTGGTCATTAATGTCACATCAGTGCAAAGGTGTTGAGTCAGAGCAGCTCAGGGTTAAAGATCATTGCTGTGTGTCATTTATTCCCAACCTACCCCCCCTTTCCTTTCCTCCTTATTGAATCATTGTCACCAAGCTTACTTGACCCTCTGATCTTAGTACAATCTCTCTCTCACACACGTGCATGTGTGCACGCACACACACACACACACACACACACACACACACACACACACACACACACACACACACACAGAAGCCAGAAACATCCAGGAGCCATATGGATGCTGGTGGTGCTGCAGGGAGAGGTTATTGATGTCTGCTCTCACAAAGCCAAGGTCTAGGCCATGAATCGCAAACTCCAGCCTCCACTGGCCCCAGACATTAGCAGCCTCAGATAAGACATGAAGGATTGCCTGCATTATAGGAAAAACAGCTTCACTGCATTACTCCACCCCCACCTCACAAACCCTCCTCTCATACACACAACACACAAGGTTTGTCCATGGACCAGCAGTGATTTTGAATTTAAGGGTATGTTTGTGTTCCCAATGTGTGAGTTTGTTTTTTTTTTTGTTTGTTTTTTTGTGGTGTAACAGAAGAAACTGTTTCACTGGGTTTGTTTGTGTGGATTTAAGATCACATGCAAGAAATGAGAGTAGAGTCAGGTCATTAGCAGAAAGGAAAGGATGGGAAAGAGACAGGAGACACTCTGGTGAAGATCTTGGATCTGAATTGGGATCAGTCAACATGAAGGGCAATTAACTTGATCATGAATGTTACATTTTTAGGCATCATCCAATAAGCATTACCTTTGACCTTTGCTCCGTGCTGCTCTGAGGTCAGAGGTCTTGCTCTGGTGACTACCTGTGGCCTCCTGTCTCGACCCTTTAGGTCAATAGAGTTCAAAGGTCAAGCTGCAACCTCTAAAGCCACTGGCCATGTGGTCTACAGCCATCCATTACCATATACAATCCAAAGACGGCAACAGGTTTTAATAGCCTCTGACCCTTCACCCTATACTGGCATGGAAACGCTGCCCTGCACCTGAACCATGAGCAACATGAACACAGTTTGGGAGCGTGAACAGAGACGAAGCCAGAGAGGTCACTAAAACCCGTGACAAGTTCTCCTCCCTCTGAGAGCTTTTTTGTGCTACTTGTGAAGATTTGTGTTTTGAGCAGCTACAATGGGAGCTATACAGCAAAGGCTGAGTGACAGCAGAGGCACACGGCCAGAGTATGACACAGGCCTGAATTGTACATGAGATGCATCAATCTGAGCTGTCAACGGGCCTTTTTATCTTCAATCACGATTTATTTTCGAGCCAGAAATAATAAACACTTTAGGAAAATGAGGTGTTTCTCACTCCCCTGATTGTTCATGTTGATTACATCTTGATGCTCCTAGTGAGTGTGTACGGACACGTAGGAGTTCTGAGATTTGTACCGTTAGCTCTGAAATGATTTTTTAGCACTTTTCTTGTCACGAGGATGTGTTGAGCTCGGCCCTGATTGTGGTTATTATGGGCTGGGGTGACGTCCACGAGCAGGCAAGCCTGTGGATGGATAAAACTGGTCCCCGGCAGAAAAAAAACACACACTGACACGTACACACTCCACACACACGGTCTTGATCATCAGTGCCAAGCTCCTTCATTATTTAATCAGAACCACTCTTTGCAGTGGCTAAATTATTGAGCAAGTGTATGTTCACACAATCCCCCGCTGAAAGGTAGTACAAGGGTTTTCTGAAAACCAACTACGCCCACACACAGCAGCCATGCAACACACTGTGCCTGGCCTTTAACAGTTTTCTTTCACTGCTATCTTTCCGTCTCCTCCTGAGCTCTTGAGTAATACTTTAACAAACACAGCAGGAGAAATTAGGAGGCAGTGGGTTAGCTAACTGACGTGTTACATATTTCAATGACTGATTTGCTGAAAAGAAGAGAGAGGGAGGAGCAGTGTGTCTCCCCTCTTCTCTTCTCCTGGCATCCTCTCGGCTCGTAAAGGCAAACACACAGTCAAAAAGACAGAGACACTAATTCAGGGTGCAGATGGACAGGCAGACAGACAGATGGACTGAGGAAAGGACAGGCAGATTTTCATTGGCTCCTGGAGGTAGCAGCGCCCAGACTAGGCCATGGCTGTCCCAGTCTGACTGTCTTTGCTGTAAAACCCCTTCCTGTGGCAGAGATCTGGAGGTCCAAGGGACCAACTTGCTCCCTGCTCCCTGCTCCCCCTGGCCTCCCTTCTTCACAGGCTGCAAACTCCCCTCCACCCACATCTCATACACACAGAGCGCGAAAGACACACATGCACACACCACAAACCCCACCCACTGAGGAGGCCCTCCCTGCAGGAGCCTGGTGACTCTTCCAGGGACCAGACAGGTGGTGGGAGCTGAGCGGGCACGCGAACGCCAGCTCACTGCCAAGGGCTCGGTGCCAGTTGGCACACAGTTAACAGGCGCACTCCCTCTATGTAGAGCACAGTGCACACATGAAGATAACAGGCCTGCACACACGCTTGTCTTAATGTTCTTGTGAGGACCTTTCGCTTCTAAGCCCCTTATCTAAACTTCATTTCTAACCCTAAACAAACCACTTGAAGGGACGAGGACTGGCCAAAATAACCTCAAATCAACTCAATACCCACACTCAATCTCAAACTCACACATGTACGTGCAAATGCCATGAGGTGAACTTAAAATAACAGTAATAAAATTAGGAAATATAAGAAAGGAACTACAAACAGAAGAGAGTATTTTCCATGAGCGAATGACAAGTCAGATGTTCTGTGATAGACAATTCATTTTCAAGTTATCCACACAGTACACACATAGACACAAAGATATGCAGCATGCATTATGTTGCCAGACAGCAGAATTTGAATTATGTGTCCATAAAATGTCTGGGTTCTTTAAAAACAGAAGCTTGCAAATATAATCAAACCAAGCTTTTCCCCAGAGATGCAAGATTTATTTTTAGGGATTCTCCTGATGCATCCAAATATCTGAATTTCTTGTAATTTTCATCCCGTGTCAGATTCTGTACAAGATACTTAATCCTGGCTAAATAACTCAAGTGTAAAGCTACATAGCTACAACCAACAAGATGACTTCAAGCCATCATTTGAAATTACGTTATCTGTGCAGCAAGTTAGGTTGTATTAGAAAAGAAAACTAATTAGAGACAGTCACAATGATACAAACACAAATATGCCATAAGGGTTATGATAATTTCAAACACACAACCTAAGAATATTTGAGTTCTTTCCATTTTCAGTAAAATCAATCAACTAACGTTCACTCATAGCAACAGGCAAATAGGCATTCTGATGAATTCTGATGTGATGAACTGTATGCAAAGCAGTTATCAGACTGAAAACTCAGGAGCTCAGGAGGACTGTTTTTGATTGGCTGCTGTGAATATCTGAATTAAAGTTAATACTAAACAAGGTCATCAAAAATGTTCTTATGTAGATAAAATTAATTTCTTTTGGACATAGAAATGCAGTACAGTCATGTTCCTTTGTGCATGAAATTGAAATTGCTACAGGAAAAAAACAAATAAATAAAATTAAATTTGAATTGGTGAATCTTAATCATTTGGCACTGTAGACATTTGTACCCAGTTTCATTATATCTAAAATTGTTGCTAAAAAGTATTTAAATTAAATCCACCTCAAAGCTTTTTAGAGAGCTGCAATTGCTTTAATTTCAGGTCCAAAATTAGATTTCCCTGATGACTAAACTGTCTCAAAACACAATTCGAATTCAGTTGTCTGGTGGCACAAATCTCACCCCATACAGAGATGTGCATACCCTCTCACACATGTCACTGGCAGATTTTGCAGCATGTGCGTAGATTACCGTATGCCAACTAAAAAAGAGGCCTCATGTTTTCAACAACAGACTGTCTCTGCATTAGACACCCACACATCAATGTCCCAATGAATCTAATCTTTCCCTCCACGTTACAAAGCCCTTTTTAATAGGCAGTTATATTTACACATACACGCATACTGTGGCCCTGAAACACCCAGCACACGTCAAGGAAGTACACTGAGTTTGCAACCACCTCGTTATTTGTGCCGTGCCCACTCTCAAGGTGACACCTTTAAACATAAAACATGCTGCAGCATATATAGTGTATGTCTATTTGCATGCGTGTCTTTGTGTGTGTATGGGCAGGCATGTAGTTGAGCCTGGATGGGGTAAGGTAATGAACAATCTATTGATGGTGCAAGGAGTCTCCAATTATAAACAGGCCTTCTTCTCTATTCAACTCAAACTGACAAACTGACAAGAACAATTGTCTTCCACTCCCTCTGGAGACATTATACTTTGATAAAGAGAGTGCTTTTCCTGTGTGAGAGCAGAACAGAAAGTGTCATAATACCATTCCTCAGCAGTGCGAGATCTGACAGGACATCTACAGGAGATTTTATGAGATGGCGGGGAACTTGTTTTGTCGCTTTACTAATTTATACACCACTTCCACACTGACACACTGCAGCAGGGCGGAGAAACTGGCGTGCAATGTCTGGTGAAACATGGCGGCAATGGACGATGTTCTTATAGAGCCATGATGTTGAACTCCAAGCAGACAGGCAAACATCTGAACATACAGACAGACAGGCATTCAAACAGGCAGGCAGACAGTTTCCACAGTGTTTAACAGGCTTTATCTCTCACAACTGCAGCTGTCTTGTAGATTTCTCTCTTTCTTTTCGCCACCTCCTGCTATCCCGCCATCTCTTCCTCTTGTCTCTACCTTCACTCCTTTTTTTTTTCCTTCTCATTTCACCCACCTGCATCTATTTACTGCAGCTCTGCTTCCTTCTGCCTTCACTTCACACTCGCAATCAATCTATTTTCTTTTTTTCCCGAAGATTAAAGGTGCGTCAAGATTAAGGAGAGTCACAAGCTAACCAACTGAAACATGCATTTAAATTCATAGCCCAGCACTCAAAATGTCCAACCTATATTTCCAGCACGCATACACAGACACACACACTATTCTGCAATAAACATGTCGACATATGCCAGCATAGGGAGAGCGGGGAGGATAACCGTTACAAAACTAACACTGCTTAATGGCTTTCTATTCTCTCCTGTTTCAATCAGGAGCCTCCTTTAGCTGTGTGCTTAGTCTCTGCTCTGTAAAACACTCCCTTCTCCTTTCTGCTCACCTCCCCCCGCTCCCCCCTCTTTCTCCAGCTCTTGAGAGAGGTCCTGTCCCGGGACAGCAGAATTGTGGCCGACCTTTCACCCCTGCTCGCTAATTACAGCACCATGGCGACACTTCAAGTACCTTGTCGGCCCCCCCCCCCCACTACCACAAAAGTGAGCGCGTGCGCACACAAAGAAACACACACACACACACACACACCCTCCTCAGACCTACATTCCAAAATGTATCAGCAATGACAGAAACACACCCACACACAGACACAGACACGGACACACACAAACACACAGACACACACACACACACACACACAGACACACACACACACACACACACACACACACACACACTGTTCCAGCTCACTTGCTCTACGAAGTCATTTAATTGGGGCCTCTTTTCAATCCTGAATGGCAGGGATCCCTCTGACCCGGCTATTACAATAGAGCCCCTTCCTCCTCATCACTCCCACTCAACCACCAAGCCCCCTACTTCTCCCTCCACCTTTCTCATTCTTTCTTCTCATTTTTGTTTACAGAAGGCATAGAGGAGAAGGACGAAGAAATCTTTCAGCCCTCCCGTCTGCCACATTCACAGCCTTTCTTCTGCTCCTCGGCCCTGTGTACACTGTATCCCTCGTTGTCAGCAGGACTCAGACACCTTGACACCTCTGGGTTCTGCCTCCTGCCTTCAAGCCCTGCTCTTAGCCCAAGATAAAGCTGACAATGTGCACTGTGGATCAAGACTGTAGCAACCTGCTCATGGGAAGAATGTGTAAGTGTGCTTTTAAAGCCACTTCTTATGGAATTAAAAATATTGCACGGGGTCAGATAATCCACATAAAGTGGCGGACAGTTTGTTTGCTCACAAACAGGTCTTCAGTAAAATACTCCTGTCAAGTCTGCTCCTTCATGATAGGATTGCAGACTGCAATAGCAAAACAAAGGTGAACTGATTTTTGCATTTTAATGCAAAAAGTTGATCCTTTGATCCTGCTGTCTGGGTTTGCTGTCTTTTGTTAATGTGTTTCAACTATTTTTAAACATTTTGACCTGACAAAGATCCAACTGCGATTGAAACAGTGTCTTTCTACTAAATATGTGGTTTGGAGTCAGTGAGCAGGTGTTAACTTTTTTCATCAATGCTGTTTTCTAATAACCTTGCACCTACCTATGATGTGTGTGTAATTACATTCCTTCTGTTGTTTATTTGTTGAAGATGAGGCTCTTGTATTTGCAGCACTACAGATCAATACAGCAAAGGTAATATAGGCAGCCTGTCTCTCGGAAGCATATATTTTTTCCTGCTTTTTTTGAATGTATAAATTATTCATAATTAATGGACATATTTGTCTCAAACTGTCAATACCCACTCCTAAAAGCAAAAACATTTGCATGTTTTATGATGCTGCTACAAGTGGAAGATTTCTGTAAATCCTACTCGAGCCTTTGCCATAAAAATGTCTTACATGGGGAAAATCAAGTCTGACTTCCTGTTCCCACATGTCTCTGAAATGGAAAGCTGCTACAACATTTACAGTTTATGGTGTGTTATGGAAAAGGGCTCATAAGAGCCTAGTAACAGTCTGACCTTTAAACTCTAAACCTGTTCCACCTGCAGAGTGCAGTGATATAAGCTCTGCCATCACAGCCCCGGGGTTAAAAAAAAAAAAAAGGATATAAGCTGTGAAAAAAACAGTTACATGCCTTTATCTGTCTTTATTGGTCTGAATGTCTGCTTCTCTGCCTCTTCTTCTCACACTGTGTGTTCGGAGAGCAATAGCACACACACACATAGGAAGCGTGCATGCGTGCATGTGTGCGTGTGTGTGTGTGTGTGTGTGTGTGTGTGTGTGTGTGTGTGTGTGTGTTCAGTGTCTAACAAGTGAAACTGACTCTAGCTGCTCTTCTTTGGAACAGTTCAGGAAAAAATGACATTTCCACTCTTAAAGGGGGGAATACCACAGCTTGTTTGAAGAGCTGACGTCACAATATACAGAAAAGGATAGAATGGTTGGAGGAGAAGAGGGGGGAGGAAAAAACATAAATGACATGAACGGGGAAAGATATACCAGTATATCGAGAAAAAAAAGAGATATACTGTATATAGAAAAGAGAAGTAAAAACATAGCCGAGGTTAATACTGGTGGAAAAAGATGATGGGGCTGAGTTTACCTCATGGCTATGTTCTTTAGGATCAGTTATGGATGTTACACACTTCCTTGTCTTTCTACCTGCTTCTCTCTCTCTCTCTCTCTCTCTCTCACACACACACACACACACACACACACACACACACACACACACACACACACACACACACACACAGCTTGTTAAGCTGGGAATTTGTCACGGCACTGTGCACTCTTGTGTGCAGCAGGCAGAGCATCCATTATGTATGCCCCACACACACACACCGTCTCTTTACATGGGTCAATGCCACATACACGCACGCGTACACGCGCAGACACGCACACTTGTGCACGCCACACAGACAAATGCAAACAGGGATACATGCATGCATACACAAAGTGGCCTGCAGACACCTAAAGCCTTTAGTCAAATGCCAAGAAAGCTGCCTCAAGGGCTAAAACCATGTCTCTCTCACATACACAAACACAAAGAAACACACACACACACGCGCACACCTTGCTCTCAGACATTGCGCTTCCTTCAGAACCGTGGCTGTGCTAACACCCTGCTCCCTCTCCTTTTCATTTTCAGATAGAGAGATATGAGGGAGGGGAAAGTGTGAGATATAAAGATAGAGAGGTTAGCATGGAGGTAGAGAGGGTAAAGTCATGCTTCAACAGAAAAATAAATGATTGCTGAATGATTCATGCTTAAAGAGAGGAAGGAAAGGAAAGGACAAAGCAAGGAAAAAAGCCACCGTTTTCCACAGCCCCCATTTCTCTATTAATGCAACTCCACCCATCCTCGCTTTTTATCCGTTGCTCCTTCTGCCTCTAATAACCAGGTATATCGCTCTCACCCCCCCTCTCTTTTATCTATGTTTGAGCATATCTGTCTCCTCCAAGCCTATATTCTGTGCTATCCATTTTTTCTCTCTTATCTTTGTAAATCCATGTTGTGCCGCTGTTCTTTTTATGTGCTTCACTTCACATCTCTCCACTCTCTCTCTCTCTCTCTCTTCTTCTCAGTTTGACCCCACCTCTCTCTCTCTCTCTCTTGCTGAATGTCCTCTTTCTCCTTCTCTATTGTGCTGACGGCAGAGCCAAAAGAGGCACACTGTGTGTATGTGTGTGGGTTTGAAAGTGTGTGTTTGTGTGTGTGTGATGCAGCTCTGACCCTCTAATCAGTGTGAGAAGAAACAGAGGAGGACTTGTGCTGCCCAGCAGGGTCAGAGGCCGTGTAGAGTCAGCCATTACCCTCTTTCACCGAGACACAGACACACACACACACACAGACACACACGCACGCACACACAGACACACACGCACGCATACACAGACACACACACACACACAATTCCTGGGCTTCACGCCCAGTGAGGCATCTGCCTCTGAACAGACAGTCTTGTGTACAACAGTCCTGGTAGAAATACACACACACACACACACACACACACACACACACACACAAACACAGGAATAGATAGGAAAGACCAAGCCACTCTGTATCTGTGCACTGTTTGACTGCTCCAACCCCAGGTCTCCTTATCAGCTGTCTCTCATCTATCACAGCCTTACAGACACAACTCTCACTCTCTACACACACACACACACACATATACACACACACATATACACACACCTCATAGGAGGCCATTTCAGTTTGTGTTGACATGGCTCCAGCTTCTCCAGCAGACTGCTTTGGTGTACGGGGTAAGGACGTTGTGTAAATAACATCTAATATGATTCATGCGCTTGTGAAGGAATCACGACTACACACACACACACACACACACACACACACACACACACACACACTTGGAGGAAATTTATTTTAACTGTAACTCCTACTGACTTCAAGTTTACAGCAGTTGCACTTCCTTCCAATCTTTAATGCCTGACAGGTTGATCACACAAACTAACAGCTATGTCACACACTGTGTACAGCATACACACCCGCTGCACATATAGGGCCTGCAGGAAGCGAGAAGTCCACCCAGTAACACAAGACAGGAGGTGAAAAGACAGCAAAGTTGTTTTTTTGGGGATTTTTAAGTTACATTTACTGTTTTCAAAGCATTCAAATAAATATTACAGTCTAATTATAAATACTAATTAACAAATTTCATGTCACAGCAAGAAAAGCATAGATGTAAATAATAAAACAAATGTTAACTGAATTCCATTTAGCTGCTTGAGTTTCAACTCAATTCAACAATTAGGACAATATGGCTGCGTAAGTTTCAGGGTAAATTGCTTCCATAAGACTTTTGGATTTACAACCAATTAGCTGCATTCAGCTTCACAGTTTTCATCAGAGGTTCATCCTGCATTAAGCTCAAAACAGCACCCTGTCCCGATGAGAGGAGAGCAGAGCCAATGCTGCACCGTGGGATGAGCTGGCAGTAGGAGGAATGATATCAATTATGGAGGCTGCAGTTGTCGTCACTGTCGTCATCATCGTTGTCGTCATCGTCCTACAGCATGTATTCTTATCACCCATATGTTCACGTTGAAAATACAGTCTATCCCTTTGTTCCCCGTTTAATCCTATCATCTCTCCTGTCCTCTGCTCTGTTCTGTCATCCTTCTCCTCCCTCTTTCACCCACCCCACCCCAACCCCCACCCCACCTCCCTCCAAAATCATGCCCCTCACCTCTCCTGCTCCATGTGACGGTCCCACACTGTTCCCTATAGACCGAAAGAAAGGCCAGCTTAACATTGTAGCAGCTTGGCAACCAGGCACTAAAAGAGGGGGGTGTAAAAAAAAATGAAAAAAGCGCTGTGTTTTCCCTTGAGCCTCTTCTTCCCTCCATCTCTGACCCCCGTCTCTCTACCCTCTCTCTGTCTCTCTGATTCTCCCCTCTAAGCTGGCTGATGGCGGTGGGGTCGGGGACCCTGGCTGAGTGGAACTCATTACAGACTCCCTTCATTTCCATTCTGAGTGGGGCCTGTAGAGAGAGCATGCACCAGGGCATTGAGGTGCATTCGCACAGGGAACAGGGCGAACACATTGAGCAAGACACCACTTATGAAGAGTGACGGCCAACAGAAACAGCCTTTAATACCCCCACAGAGGAATAAGAGGAGAAGGGGGAAGGGAGAGGGCGGGCTAGCACGCCAACCACAGAGAGAGGGAAGAAGAGAGGGAGAGACCGAGAGGAGAGAAAGAGCAAGGCAAGAAAATAACAGGACGAGGCAGAGAGCAAGGCAAGCAGTGGGACTGACACAACAAGAAGGCTTATTTAATAAACATGAGCTGGAGCCCAGTGCAATCGAGTGCTACAACGGAAAGCTTATGCAGATGAGAGCCGACCTAATGACTAAATGGAGTGGATAGAGAAAAGAAAAGAAAAGAGAGGAGGGAGAGATTAAAGAGGGAATGCAAGGCAGAGGCGAGGGAGTAGTGTTTAAGTGTCTGTGATGGAGTGTAAACAGAGGAGTTTCTCTGCAGCGTAGAGAAAGACTTTGTTAAACAGCGAGAAGGAGGAGAACTGAGGAGAACACAGCTTTGCCCATTGTGCAGCTGTGCAGGTTAACACCAGACAATCAAGGGCAACGTGGCGAGGGTAAGGCTCGTATGGCCTCGTACAACCTCATCAGGAGAGGAAATGTTTACATGTAAAGTGTTCTCTGGCTTAGTATTGTTTCCATGGTAATTCCACGGCTAATTTTTTTTTTTCATCACAGATGTCTGTGATGGAGATATGAAGCCGCATAGAAATTTCTCATCTGCCATACAACCTAAAACCAGAGTGAAAATGGCAGAAACAGGCAAGGCAAACAATTATACTCTGATGTTTGTTGAAGCAACCCATCAGCCTCAAATCAACAAACATCAGGCTAATTCGCACCAATTATAGAGCAGCAATTGTGCATCAGTGAGTTCCACTACAGATAAGGGACCCCAAGCTTTAAGCAAGGAAGAGGTTTAAAAGCATATGCAAAGGAGAGCTTTTTGATGGTGTGTGTGTGTGTGTGTGTGTGTGTGTATGTGTGTGTTTGTGTGTGTGTGTGTGTGTGTGTGTGTGTGTGTGTGTGTGTGTGTGTGTGTGTGTGTGTGTGTGTGTGTGTGTGTATGTGAAGGAGATGGGTCCAGGCTTTTCGGAGGAAGAAAGCTGTTTACCTGGAACAGAGGATTATGGAACAATTCCCTGTGGCATGTTGGAAGCTGTGGGGGTCTGGGAGGGCTGGGCCTTAAATCAGTTTAGGGAACAGTCACACCTCTCAAAGTCCCTCACCGCCACTGTCTCCTCTTTTTCTCTGTGTCTGTCTGCTTCTGCCTTTCTCACTCACAAACACCCACACACACTCTTCATCACCCCAAAATATTTATCCCCTCTCCATTCCCTTTTTTTTTTTTTTTTTTTTGGCAAAATGTTTAAGTCGCAGTTAGTTTTCCAAACTTAATCCATCAGACCCTATTTTATTTTCTCCTTGCAGACGTCATTCTCTTTGCTTTTTTTTTTAAACAATTTGCAAAAACGATGACTGGAAGTCACTGTAAGTGTGAACATGGAAAAAAAACCACACCACATATACAGTAGTTTATATCAAGTGAGTGAGTGTTGCATTTTCTTCCTGCAGATTTTACAAATGTATTTCATTCTTATAGCCAAAGATGGTAAAGACAAAGTAGTTGGTATTATAAAGGACAAACAAAATTACAAAATAGTCCAAAGGAGATTAAAACCGAACTCAAAGTGTGCCTACCATGAGAATCAACCAGGGAACTGTGTGTGTGTTGCCCTGCTATCGTGGGATTTGTCTCCTGCCCAGTTCTGCCATCATATGGTAACAATAGCACACAAATTAGAGATAAGGGAAAAAAGCTTTGTCCTGGCTAAAAACGTATATCCATATGAAGTCACTGAAGACTTTGTCTTCATAACATCAGTGACAGCTTTGTCCTCCCCGGTATGTCGAGGGACCACGGAAAATGCTGCAGTGAGATCAGAGAGAGGAGGAGAGCTGTGGGTGGACGCCAAATAGAACACTCCTACTCTAAAGTGGGACAGTCTGTTGGCAGCATGAAGTCTGTATGTGTGTTTGTGTGTGAGTGTTCATTACGATTGTTTCTGTTACTGAGTTATAAAATGTTTGCATTCCACACTTCTTCTTGTTCTTCCCATCCAGAGAGTGTGGGAGGATTATTTTTTTTGTGTGTGTGTCTATTTGTGTTATTAAATTCACACAGTTGATGTGAGCTGGCGTATGTGTGTCTCTCTCAGTGTGAGTGGGAGTAAGAGTGTATGTGCCACACTGAGTTTAATTAGCCTGTGCGGTGCTGGTGGGGCTGTGGTCAGACAGCGCTGTGGAGTGGTGAATGGGAGCAGGTGGCCTCTGCTACTTGGGGGAGTTAGAGTCCAGAGTGCCCCCTCCTCTCCCCTTTTACCTGCCCACACAGCCCTGGCCTTGACTGATGGGGACAGAGGGCTCACCTGCATGTCTCTCTCAGCCTGAGGAAGGCTGGAGGACGGTATTCACTAATTGCTAACATGCTGCCTTTTGCTTGCCTGGCCTATTCGCTCCACAACAGGGAGGGCAAAGCCTTTAGAAGAGGGGATTCTCTGTCCTTTAAGCAAGTCAAACTGGGAAAAAATTGGTCTTTGCTGAATTGCACGGGGCTCTGGAGGAGGACCAGGTCAAGAGCTGATAGCAATATTATGGCTCAGAGAAAGAACATGGGATAGAAAGACACAGGGTAGTGAGTGCCAGGTGGCAGCAGTGGCATGTCCCTGCCACCTGTCTTGGGGAATATGAACCCTTCTCGCTCCTCCTGCTCTCCCAGTGTGGGATGACACTGGCTCCCTGTCTGCCTGGTTGGCTTGCTGGCTGTCAGCCTGTCCATCTATCCGTCTGGCTGTCTGTCAGCCTCACTACTAGTCAGTTAGTCAGTCGGTCTCTATATCCGTCAGCCTGTCTGTTAGCCCATTAGTCATGCCTCTGGCTGGTACCTGTTAAAACAGCTTGCTATCACCACCTGTATTAATCATTTCCTCTCCACTTTAATGTTTACCATCTATTTCTCTGCCTCTTCTCATTATCATCTTGGTTTATTGCCATGTTCTTTGCTACCTCCCTCACTTCTCTTATGGATCCATCTGTCCTTCTGTGATCCCTATTCCTTCACTCCTTCCCTAACTCTTCTTCCTTTTCCTTTCTTCCTTACCCCCCTGGCCTCGATTCAGCCGAGCCAAGCACACTAACAAGCTTTGGTTATGCACAAACTATCATGGCAACCATTCATTTCAATTACAGCAACCACACACACACACACACACACACACGCACACACATACCCAGACACACTTATATACACATGCACAAACACAGACACACAAACATGCACATGCAAACCACAACAGAAAACAATACCCCCAGCAAAACACAAAGATACAAGAGCTTGTTTCATTCACTGCCAGCTACATTCAACTTCAAACAGGTCCTCCTCATGCTTAATATGCACAGTCTCCACTCTGCAGTCTCTTAGAAAGGAAACGACTCTTACAAAACACTGTCACTGGATTGAAAAACGTCTATGAAGACATAGGCGTTGTGCTGGAGTTGACATTTCCTGACACCTAGCATTGGCAACAGGAAGCAGTTAGGAGGAGCACTGCTAGCATAGCCTACAGCCTCGACTCCTCTGGTGTGTGGAGTACAAAGTGATGTTTGAAAATGCACAAAGACACAGGAGAATGCGCGCACGCAAGTACCAACGCTCATAAACAATCACTCATAGGCATGCACATACACACTGGAACACACATACACGCACAGAGGACAGCAGAAACTCCTCCTGCCAGCCCTGCACCATCTGTCTCTCTGTCTGTGCTTCACAGCCGTGCCCAAACAGGGCCCCAGCAGAGTCAGTGTGAAATTAGCTGCCTTTGTGGGGCTTTGTCTGCTTGTGCATGTCTGTTTGGGTGTACCAGCACGCTTGGTTTAGATGCGTATTTTAGAACATATTTGCTGTCAGTCTGTCAAGAGGTAACCCACGCTGGAGTGCTAATGTGTGTGTGTGTTTGTGCACGCAAGTGAGGTGGAGGGACCAAGAAAATCCACCGTCTGATCTAATGGCTATTTCCCCTGACCTCTGACCAACCACACTGACCTTATCGTCTATACACTCCATCTACACTAGCCTACAAGCGAGGTGTGTGTGTGTGTTTGTGTGTGTGTGTGTGTGTGTATGTGTGTGTATGTGTGTGTGTGTGTGTCTCTGTGTTTACATGCTATTGTCTGGTCAGTCAGTCCCTGGAAGACTATCTGGCCCCGGTTGGCCATATCTAGCTCCCAGGGTGCTCTTTGATATCCACTCAGCACTCTGACCTTTCATGACCTTCGACCTGACCTTGTAACCCCAGGCTTTAGAGATCTCTGTCCTCCTCCTCTCTGCTCACTAATACGCGATAAATCACGTCTACTCTGACACCATTCTGGATGCACGCACGCACACACACACACACACACACACACACACACACACACACACACACACACACACACACACACACACACACACCTACACACACCAATTATCCCACTGCCACATCATCACCCCACACCCCTCACATTAATGAGTCCAGAGGTTAAAGGTTGTTGACATTCCTCTCACGCTCCTGTTTGAACACTATTGCATGGCCCACACACATACATCTGCACATCCACACACAAGCGCACACAGTCACCACAACAAAAGAGGGACTTACTCACACTCCTCTGTGGTAAGGTGAAAAGCATTAGATGTGCTCCGACAGGGCCAGAGACAGTAAAATAGTTGTATCAAACATAAGGTAAACATGTAAAAGAAGATTTCACCCCAAAGACAAAAGAACCAATAAAGTATATTTAGAGTTTCAGAGTTGAAAAGGTCCTGAGGCTGATTCAGTGTGTGGTCTGAAGCTTGCACAGGGCTGTCTGGGCTGTTGCTAGCCAGACTGATGAAGAACGCTGCTGCCTTGTGACAGATAATCATTGTATTCTTCTCTGCTGCAGAGTCTTGGCTAAGAGACAAACCGTCTGGCAAACAGACAGCTTTACGGCGCAGAGCTCAATCAAACTGTCTTCTCTACCCAACGGTAAACACACACACACACACAAACACTCATGCAAGCAAGCCTCACACATATGCACACACACATAGAGATGAAGCAAGCCTAGAGCCAGCAAAGCCTAACCTAGATTGATAACGCCAAACAAATCAGTCTGTCGATTCCCCCGACTGCTTACAGGAACATAGCTTTATCAACAGTGACACTTTGATTGTTGCATACTTTACTTACCTAATTAATTTAGAAGTGTTCTAATTCAAATGCCATTAACATTGTACATTGGTTGATTTCAGCCATTATTCCTGCATAGATGAGCAGTAAAGTCAGCAGTGATGACAAAAGGAAGGAACCCTCTGCTCCACTGTGCCAAGCGCTCTCTCCTGGACGGATAAGGCATAGCAACAGATTTCTCTGCTCCACTGCTGTGTGTCTAAGCGATTGGGTACTGGTGAGGAAATTGGCAACAGTCAAAGTCAAAACTGATAGGCTCTGCTGCCCTCCTAAGACACCAAATCCTGTCCCTAAGGAGAGGCGGGCTCCTCACTAACAACACAAAAGAGGAATAATGCAGGAAAAAAGGCTGAGCCAGTGCACTGAGTGTATAGTATATATAGTATATAGCCTAGTATGTGTGTGTGTGTGTGTGTGTGTGTGTGTGTGTGTTTGTGTGTGTGTGTGCAGTGATGTGAGGATAGCCCAGCTTCTTTGCTTCCCAGAGAGAAACTGAATGAAAAGAGGAAGTGGGAAAGAACAGACTCTATATACAGATAACACTTTGTGTGTGTGTGTGTGTGTGTGTGTGTGTGTGTGTGTGAGAGAGAGAGAGAGAGCAAGGGGGAGGTGTGTCTTTTCCCTCAATGCTGTGTATATTTTAAATGTATATATATATATGTGTGTGTGTGTGTGTGTGTGTGTGTGTGTGTGCGCGCGCGCGCGCGTGCATGTGTGTGTGCCAAGGCATATGTGTGTCCTATCTTTTCCCCTCTGATGGCTGACACCACTCACCGCCACCTCTGGACCCTGCAACAATTGTCCCTTTGAGGCCCAGGGGCCCATCCGGAGGTGGGGCGGGGCGCGGGGGTCACGGCAGTCGGATCCTGAGCTGAGTTAACAGGATTAGAGAAGCCAGGGCTGAAAAGGGAGGAGTCCCCAGTCTCTATCTCTTGGGGATCAGAAATGACACTGCCTCAGCAGATGCCTTCGAGCTGCAGATGACGCAATGCAGATTCAAAGGTGAGTCAGAGTGTAACAGCAGATCTACCTATTGTAGACAGTGCCACATCGAATCCTCAGAACAGCAGTAAAAATCTTGAAAGTGAAAGAAAAGCACACACTTAATTCGTTTTTCTACTGTCAAGGCCTCCTTTAGGAAGGCACTTCCCTTAACTTCAACTGCTCCCAGTGGCCAATAGTGCTTAGCTGTAAAAAAGAGAAAAAAATGTGCCTTTGTATAAATAGTAGAGCAGTTGTGAAAAAATGCTCATTTATGGATCTCTTGGGTAGCAATTGGTTAAAAGTGATTAAGACTTGCAGAGCTCATGGAGGATGAATCTGATGCACTGGATGAGCTGAAACCAAATCAAACCACTTCAGACCAGTTTACATGTGGCTCTAATGACAGTTGGCTAAATCACACTGGGTTAATGAATTTAGGGAGTCTCTAATCAAATCTGTGTGATCTGGCAACAAGACTGACATCCGTGTGTGTGTGTGTGTGTGTGTGTGTGTGTGTGTGTGTGTGTGTGTGTGTGTGTGATTATGGATTTGAGTGTGTATTGATAACAAGAGGAAATAAATCCATATGGAGCCAGGCGAGGCAGAGAAATTCGTCTACATGCTTCTGATGCAGAATGAAATAGGGTGTCAGGGTTTTACTAAAATGTAATAATAAGCATGAAGACATCAAAGTGTGGGAGGGAAAAAAAGGAGAAAGAGGGAGAGAGGGGGGAGAGAAATGAGAGGACTTGTATGCATGTGTATGAGGGGGCATGCATGCATTCATGATTGCACATCTGGCTGCCCAAAGAGTAAGGTTCCACAGTGACCCTATTTAGCTCTCCATAATATACTCACACTCTCATTACCACCCAGTTTGTGTGTGTGTGTGTGCGTGTGTGCATGTGTTATTTTAGCTGCTTCTCCCATTATGCTGTGTTTAAACATGAGAGAGCTCTTTGAGACAAGAGAGAGCTGCATGAGGGGATCAAACAACCACACATACACAAACACAGTCAAGTACGCACATGCACATACACACACACACACACACACACACAAAGACACATGCTTTAGCGTGCTTATGCATACACAATCTCACATACACACACACACACACACATACACAGACACACAGGGAGAGACACGACCCCCCCCCCCCTTCCATTGCTCTGATTAATAAAGGTCAATTAGCAATTATAATTTCCATATTTAATCAGTCCCCTGTGGTGTTGCTCTGTGGCCTGAGCTTTTACAACTGGCTCTCTCCGCCTCTCTCTCTCTCTCTTTCCTCTCTCTGTCTGCTGCTCTCACTCTCCCTCTTCTGCTTTATGTCACGCTCCTCCGCTCTACCCGTTTCCTACGTCATTAACATCTGAGCATCCCTCCCTTCTCCACCTCCTCCTCTCCCAGCCCCTCCCTTCTTACCGTGTCATCCCTCTATCCTCCCCTCCCCCTTCTCTCTTCCTCCTGTGTCTTTCCTCCCATCCTCTCTCTCTCTCTCTCTCTCTCTCTCTCTCTCTCTCTCTCTCTCTCTCTCTGATGAATGCCTCCCCTCATTAATCTTGATGTTTTTCCTCTTGCTGTGTTCTTCCACAGGCCTTCAAACCTCTTGCTAATTGCAATTAATCACCGAAGGAAACAGATGCTGGGAACAAAGGCAACCTAGCTGGCCATGAGACTGTACATGTGTATATGTGTGCGCAGGTTATCGGTGTGCATGTGTGTGTCCACATATGTGCACAACAAGGTGGGGGTTTGATGAAGCTGTCAGTCAGGGGTGCCACACAAAAGTTGGGTGCCTGCAGGGCTGACATTAACCCCCTAGGCTGTGTGAATGGGGGCGTAAGGAAGAGTGTACGCGTGTGCTTTAATGTGGGTGATTTTTGCATGTCATACTGTACGTGCCTGACCCTGTCACAGCGCGCTGTAGCATCTGTCCAACCCCACAGTGTGGTGATGACAATGAGAGCTCATAAAAGAGATAACGACATGACTAAGTGAACAACAGGAGAGCAAAGAGGAAAAAAGAACAGCAGCTTCTTGCTTGAACAAGTCTGCTTATGGCTGTTCTGTCTGTAGTCCAGCTTGTATTGTGCCTGTGTGACACTTACCTGTCATTTCTGAGTGAGGACCAATACAAAATTACAGGCAACAGTATTATTAAAAAAAACAAAAAACAAACAAACACCATGAAAATTATCATTCAACATGTTCCTTCCATCTCTTTCTAATGTTTACTTGAACATGGTGATTACTGAGCTCCGGGCGGTGTTATTTCATTCCACCTGCAGAGAATAATCACAGTCTCTTTCTTTCCTTCCTACCATCCTTTTGCCCGTCCCTCATCTCCCTCCCTCCTTCCCTTCTCCCTCCTTCAGTTGTTTGTCATCACGGCCGGGCCTTCTGTTTTGAGAATCCACATAACAGCTCACTGAGAACACGCACTAAAGCACACAGAAATGCATAGGCACCCGCGCACACACACACACACACACACACACACACGCGTGTACAAAGACACTATCTGTAACTGTTCGGCTGAATCAGAGAGAGGAGAGAGTGTGTATGTGTCTAGCTGTGTATGTGTGTATGTGTAAGGTGGTATTATCCATCACAGCTATCTGTATCACTTATCAGCCACAAGGAGGCAGAGAAAAAAGGCTCTTGGAAAACAGTCACCTGAAACAAAATGGAGAAGAAATGAAAAGAAACCACAAATCATATATTCCACTGGGTACGCACGTGATAACGCGTGTTCACATACACACAGACTCAAAATATGCTACTCAAAGCAGATGTGAGTATTGAAAAACCCATCAAATAATCAGTGGGAAGCGATACAACGAAAAGATGCGAGGCTCTGCTATGTTTTAACACAAGTCTGTTATGCTCCAAATCCACTCTTGAACACAGCACAGAGTCCAACACAATAGACTCCAGCTCCACCGCAGATAACAGACTACAGCTTCACTAGGAAAGGATCATTCTAAGTAGCTTGAGCCTCTGCATATGGGGCATCAGAGGGACAACAATGAAATCAAGCTAATCTGATATGTTCTCTCGGATTAACACAATACGGTGACCCCTGAATGACCCTGTGCATGCACCATCAGCCTCCAACTGCAAGATTTGAGAGATTGCAGGGCTAAAGAGGGAGTAATGGAAAGGTGGGGAGTGTAAGATGGAGGGACGGTAAAGGAGGCAGCGTAAAGTGTAGCACCTCATAAATTGCTAAGAAGATGTGAAGGAGGTGCTATGTTAATGCTCTGGGAGGTGTGGGCCTATCCCATGTGCCCTTTCTCTCTTCAGTGCTTTTTTCTATCCCTCACATCATAACAATAAAACACAGATTCTCTCTTCAGAGGAAAATTATGAATGTTTTATAAAAATAAACACACACACACACGAACACGAACACACACACACACACACACACACACACACACAGTCGTATAATGAGGAAAAGAAAAGGTCTATGAATGCATTTCTCTCTTGATGTATATATGAGTGTCAATGAGTCATTGATAATGACAGCACAGTATACACAGCTAGGCCCTCCACCTCTGTTCTGCTGCAGCTTCATCTGTCACTGCTGCTGTCACACTTCAAAGCGCAAAGCATATTGAGCTGTTTTTCATTTCTAGTAAAAGTGGAGTGGGAGGAGATCTTTACTGAAAGCCTGGAGGAAGCTCTATTAAGTCTCAACTGTTCTTTACCTGACAATCCTATAACATCAAGAAATGACAAAGCCTTCTTCCCAAAACACAACACCAACCCCCCCCCCCACCCCCAACCCACCACACACACACACACACACACACACACACTAACACAGTCCCCTGACAATTCCTTCCCAGCAGGCTCCACTCAGCCTTTATTCATTTTTTATATATCACCTCCTGTGAGTCTATTGCTTGGCACGCAGCAATCGCTGCACTTAACCCATTATGCTAGGTAACGCTCCCCAGAACGGTCGCTCCCTCCCCAGGATAAATTATTAACTTCCTCCTCATCCCGCCATTTATCACTGAGCCCCATCGAGCAGAACGGGAGAGCTATTGCTCATATCCATGGCAACAAGGGCCCATTTGTGCAGCAGTTGGATGCTGCTGATGAGCGGAGAAATGAGGAAGAGGAGGAAGAATGAAGACAAATAATACCTGCTTTTATCAAGCTCTCTATTGTTAGCATCAGATCTTGCTCTTCTCTCAAACACTTCTTCCTCCAACACCGTTATCCTTTTTTACAACCTCTATGTGCCACCCCTTGTCTCTTCGTCTCTGGCTCCTCTCGCCTTATTCACACCACCCAGCCCTCTGCTCAAGACTGAGATGGCAGCAGTATGGGTAATTAGATCAGAGCTTTTCTCTTGTCTCCATGGAGATGAATCATACAGTCAGGGTGACAGTCTGAGCTTTAGCGCTACGCAGTAACCTAATCAGAACGTTTGAACCTCAGCCAGAGCGGCAACATAACCTAATAATACCAACATGAACCTGCAGTGACCTGCATCCCAGCGCACAGCAGTGCACACAGACAGGGGTGATGAGCAGGCCTGGTTAAACACACCAGGTCACATCCCAGGATGTGCTTGTGTGTGTGTGTCAGTGTGTGTGTGTGTGTGCTTATGTGCATGAGCGAGTGTCTGAGCTTGAGAGGAGATGGGCCTCACAGGTGTCCTAATTCATGAGCAATCGCAGCTCATGAATAATTAAATGCAAAATGCAAATGCACTCCTTTGATCATTTACATTCATGTCTAACAGCATTAATTAATCAAACAAACCTTTTCTTTATCCCCAGTAGAATGGAAAAAACAAAAAAAAACAAAAAACACTAGCAGTCATAGTGCACAAACACTTGTACGTACACACACACACACACACACACACACACACACACACACAAACACATGCAGGAAGACAAGACAAGTATATGAAAAAGAAAATCCACACAGTAAACAAGTTTACTAATCACACCATTTAGCCACATCTGAAGAAACTAAATTCTGTGTACTGAGCCAGTTAGCGTGACTCAACCTTGGACCAACCACATGGTGAAGGTGACTTAGTATCTCTTCATGTGAGATTACTCTAATCTCCTCTAGTAGCTACACCCACTGAATGCTAATACAGTTTGCAAAAAAAAAAACAGAGTGATGTAAGCATAAGCTCTGTGGTGAACGATGACCAGGTGTGTTTCTGTGATAGTAAGAACCCTAGGCTGTTGTTACATATCACCATGTGGAGACAGGTTGTGCGGTACCCTTCCGCTGCAACATGCAACACAACATACATAGACACAGGCACACAAGCAAACACTTACTAGCTAACTCGCACAGTATAATACACAATGCAAAGAGAGCTAGTCTTTGGTTCTCCTGTTAAGAGTGTGAGACAGATGGTTGCTAATGGCTCTGATGGATAACACAACCACACATGCAAACATGGATACACACAGAAAAGACACACAAACCGCAGCAGCCCGATCAGGATTTCATAGGCTTTACGATACGCTCACTCTGAGAGATGGACCTTATAAACAGCCACTCTTCAGCTGACCTCTTGTTTATAGCAACAGTATCACACACAGAGGGAAAACTCATAAAGAAGGAAACAGATCTGCCTCCCTCCTCCTCCCTATCTGTCTACATCTCCGTCCGTCCATCTCAGTTTTCCCTCGATTAGCGGTCCTCTCCTTTGCTTAACCTGCAGCCTTGCCAAACCAGTTCCTCTCTTTTCCTTAATAAGTCTGTTTGTATGCACTGCACACTTGTCGAGGCCTAGTTCCACACAAACACAGACTCCAATACATACACAGCCAAAGTCTTTTAACTCCCTGCCAGCTCCACTCCCCTCCTGTCACACCTTTCTGTCATCAATTTCTCCTCAGTAACAGAGAGCGGTACGTCTGACTTATGGAGGATATCAATATCTCTGTCATAAAGGTGAGGAGGGAGGGGTGCACATCTTGGGCTTCTTTTAGGACACCTCGTAAAGCTAAATGATAGTTGAAGGGGACGAGAGATGGAGGGGAAGGCGGGGAGAGAGTGACGGAGGGAGGAAAAGCAACTGCCGGTTGTTAACGTGATGGCAGGGGGCCGTAAATAACCAAGATACAGATGTACAGCATGTGTGTGACGCTTTGCGTGTGAGGTGTGTCCATGTGTCGACGGTAGCATTAACAAGGTTAAAAAGGACTGTGTGATCACCTGCTGAGTGTGTGTATTTGGTGATTTATGGTAGAGCATTGTCGCCAATGTGTATTATCCACTGGCTGATCCCACCAGGGAATTTATGCTAACTGCCAGTGTCCGAAGTGTCTAACGCTGGGCTGTAAATAGCTGTCCATCTCCGCTGACATTGCCAAACTGTCCATAAACCTGTCACCCAGGACAGTTTCAGTCACACAGGACAGAACTGGCTAGGCAGCTATTAAACTATCAGTTTACACTAGGAAGGGAGGAGTTTGTGTGTATGTTGGAGGTGTGGTGTTGGTGATGTGTTTGTGTGTGTGTGTGTGTGTGTGTGTGTGTGTGTGTGTGTGTGTGTGTGTGTGTGTGTGTGTAGGTCCACGTGTACATGTGAGGGCGGGCCATTGTGTGCATCTAAATATTCATGATGCAGTTAAAGCAGACAGGTCGACACGAGTTGAGATTTCCTGCGGTTATTGTAAACAGATATATTGCACTATGGTTAGGCCTTTGACACACACACATGGAGCTGCACAGATGCATTTGTTGACACACATACATACACACACACACACACACACACACACACACAAAGGTGCTTCAGGATGTGGTCAATGAGTCAGTGTTGAACTGAAGAGAGGATCAATAGAGCTCAGAGTGTTTGTGCATCTCTTGCCCCCCCCCCCCATGCACACACATTTTCTATGCCGTTTTGAGATCTATTACTTTCCTGCTCTTCATATCTCTTTCTCCCTCATAAACAAAATGCCCTACACATACAGTAGAGCTGCAGCCCTTACAACAGGGGATTTCTAAAAGGCCAGAAACTCCCAAAAACGCATACATGTCACTCTCTGCAGTGTGATATCGGTCGTCAGCACTGTTCGCATGTGTCTGGACGTGTCCCAGAGGCTGTGTTCATTCTACTGTGGGAGATCTGTGTCTGGTGACTCCAACTCACTGGCACCCCACCAGCAATAGCCTGGATGTGATAGGCAGATGAAAAGAGAACAAGGCAGTGACAGAACGACAAGCAGAGGAGAGGCAGAGAGAACATGTAAAGGACAAAATGCTTTCTTCCCTGGTTGGGAGCATCTCATTTTTTCTCATTAGGGGAACTCATCTGAGCTCAGAGGATAAAAGGAGGACTGATAGCCGGCATTTCTCTCTCACTCCATCTCTCTTCTCCCTCTTTTTCTCCCACTGTGCACATGCCACCTAATTAATTACACCCTACCATCGCATTGCTACAACAACCACTGCCGGCTAATTAACAGTACGCCTCAATCATGACCCCACTTCAAGGGTTCTGGATGTGTTTGTGTGTGTGAGAGAGATAGAGAGCTGGAGGAGGAGGATGAAGAGTATATGTGTGATGTGCTGTGGAGAGAAAGAAAAAAAAGCAGCAGGAGAGAGAGAGAGAGAGAGAGAGAGAAGAGGCGGTGGGGCAGGAAGATTGAAAGAAACAAATGGATGAAATGCAGCTAACAAGAAGTGATAAGAACTGAAAAGGTAAGAAGGAATGTAGAAATGAGGATATGAGCACTTTGATCTGACAGACAGATGCTGAAGGGAAGACAGGAGAAAGGAGGCCAGGAGATGGATGGAGCACCTCCTCTTCACGCCCAGCTGGACTCTATCAGCCACACTGGAGCCAGAGAGGCTGGTGGGGAGTCCCGACTATGGGGTGTCTCACCCTGGACACATCACTCCCAATCCCCCTTCAGTCTGTGTGAGCCTGGCCAGACCTCAGCGCTGCTGCAGCCTGCTACGCCAGGCTTCGTGGCTCCTACTGCCTCAAACACACTCATGCTGATCATATCAGAGAGAAAAATGGAGTGAGGCAGAGCCTAGGAAAACACGCATGGGCTGTACAAGCTGGAAACCACGTACACCACATGGAACATCCTCATGGTTGAATTGAGAGCAAGGGAAATGAAGAGAGAGGGATGGAGAGGGAGGGAGCTATAATTTGTTTAGTGTATGTGATTGAATTAGTGTTAGGGTCATATTCTTCTTCACCCACGTCACACACACGGAGAACTGAAGCCCAGTGGGGCAATCACAGCATTAATAGCGCTTGACTGAGCCTACACACACACACACACACACACACACACACACACACACACACACACACACACAAACACACACACACACATATATACACATTTCCTGTGTATCTGCTCAACAGTTTATGTAGAGTGAGGACAGAAGGGGGGGGTGAGAAGATGAGATGAAAAACAGAAAAGGGGGATCACAGAGGAAGTAAAATATATGAGAACAGGAAAATATAGCTAAATGAAGATCAGTTAGGGAGATAAAAATGTCACAGTTTAACAATGGTCAGAGATTTTAACTAATAATTATCCAATGAGTGCTAAATGAATATTTTTGTATTGTATTAATGCATTACGGGGAGCCAAGTAACGGATTACCATTGTAAATACATCCAGATAGGTAAATATAAGAATGAATGTGAATTAACATGTCTTGCATCTAGTTTTGCTACCACAACAAAAGCCTGTGCTGCCCTTGGCACAAGACAAAACCCACATTTGCATCTCGCAAAATAAAAGACCTGTAAAATTATTTTGCTGGGGGTGACCATTGGTACCAGGAAGAAGTAATTATAAGGTCAGGGAAGTGAAAAGAAGTAATTTTGAGATGTATTTCTGTGAGGTAATTGGAAATTGTTAATTTTGTTTAGTCGCTGATCACATGGGGAATTTTAATTAGCTTAGAAATTTAGCTATTGGACAGGATAAGTCAATATACACTACTACTAATGCAATATTTGTACACCAAGGTGGGTGAAGGCACAGGACAGAAAAGAGGTGAAGGTGTTCCTCAGTGTTATTAGCATTTTCGTAGGTGTTCAACCACACATAAAATGACGTGAAATAAAGATTAATTCATATAACACCTTAAATATTTACTGTAATCCATTTTTTAATTTGTATAAGACATAATTATGAGACTGTGTTAAGATTTCCTTCATTTTTTCATGATATGATAACACCACCATCATTAGAAAAAAAATGACATTTAAACAGTCACAAGACCAACAGAAATGGAAACTGTAGGGGAAAAAAGGGGACAAAGGAGAGGAAGAAAGAGTGAGAGTGAAACAGAATGTACTAGTAATGGGCCAACAGCAGAGTAGAGAGGCCATGTTCACTGTCAGCCATTAACATGGCCAAGACTAAATTATTCACTGCACTCCGTCACCTTACACAAGCCTGGGCTAACTCAGAATAAAGAGGGCTGTGTGTGTGTGTGTGTGTGTGTGCATGTATGCGTGAGTGTGCATGTGAATGAACAGTGGCTTGTAGAGAGGTTGTAGAGAAGGATTCCTTTAAAGAAGGAGCTCACTGTTGCCATCCTGTGGCTAGAACAAGTAACATACTGTGTACAAGCCATTTCTGTTAGAAGACACACACACACACACACACACACACACACACACACACACACACACACACACACACACACACACACACACACACACACACACACAGGAATAAGAAAATGTCTTTAAATAAGTCTGAACATGCATGCAAATAGTGTACTAGCTCTAACCTTTAGATGGCCTTAATGTGCAGTAGCAAGCACACAAATACATAAACATGCAAGCACATAAACTGTGAAAACACAAAAAGACAGGGAGGAACAGAGAACTGTTTTGTGTAGAGGAAGTTGATTTCCACACAGCCTGCTGGTTTACTATGGAACTGGAGAGGCTGGTTAGCAGGAGCAGCTGGGCAAACAATACAACCTCACCTGGAGTCATTTACATGGATTGCGTGTGTGTGTGTGTGTGTGTGTGTGTGTGTGTGTGTGTGTGTGTGTGTGTGTGTGTGTGTGTGTGGTTGTTATGTTAAGAGGGGTGTCTCCTGTTGCTGCTCTTCTTCATCATGTTCCTGAAAGTGCCGTTGGCAAGGAAACCAGAGAGAGAGAGAGAGAGAGACAGAGAGAGAGACATGAGAGATAAGTCAAGGAGCACAGTTTCGGGTAAGAGCAAAATGAAATGGGGAAGCAAAGGCAGACAAATGAGAGGAAAAATAAAAGCAGAGAATGGGGCAGGGCGGTTAGCAGGGATGGGATGGGATGTGTGTGTGTGTGTGTGTGTGTGTGTGTG
>NW_019174258.1:2098750-2099877 GCF_002260705.1 Seriola dumerili
TATATATATATATATACTGTATATGCTCTCAAATATATTCACCCTCAAATAACAGAACACACACTCAGATGTCATCATTTAGTGCAATTCATGCAATCCATGAGAAGGAAATAATTAAGAAGATGAAATGAAGAGAGGTTTATTACTTCCTGAACGGCGACAGCTCACATCTATTAGCGCTCCAGCCTGCTGATGTATCTGCTGATGAGCTATGGCCAAGTAATGACGTGCTCCGCTGGCTGTGAATCTATAGGTCTCTCCCCAAGTCTACTCTTTCTGGCTCCCAGGCTCTGGATGGAAAACCACAGTCACTAAATCAAACCCATCCGGAGAGAAGGGGAGAGAGAGGGAGAGGGAGGGAGAAAGAGAGTATGAAGGGGGGGGGGGGGCTTACGGCCTGTTTCTCAGCCTTTCGGGGAGAGGAATGTGTTGGAAAGGGTACAAATCAACCAGGAGTGACTGCACAATAAGGTCAGTGTGACCAGAGGAGAATCATGACTCAAGCGCTAGACACGCACAAACACACACGCACACAAACAAACACATTAAACACACAAATGCAAACACAGTGAGTGATTGAGTCAGGGCATAACCCCATGCCCACCCTGTGAGTGGCTAATAACCATGGCACAGTGCCAAACCCACTGTCTCCTGACTGATTTCCCCATGCCCGCCAGGACTGGCGCCACTCTGCAGAACAGAGCTCTGTTTCTGAAAAATCCTGTGATCATTACATTACTGAATTACTCAAATAGATGGATGAAAAAACAGCCACGCAGGCTAATCCAGCCCGTTTGCCCCCTCAAGAAAAGATGCAATGGAACAGACAATGGGAACACTGTGAATTAATATTTGTTTGTTGAGACTGCTTCCCCTCGCTTAACACACACTCAAACACACCTCAACGCCCACTCTGCTGGACTGGAAAAAGAGGGCAGTGAGGTGGCACTCTGCCAAGCGTGGTGCTGCCAAGGGACTCGGTATACCCTGGTCTCCAGTGGCATTTTAATCAGACGTACACACTCCCACACACAGACTCACCACACACACACACACACACACACACACACACACACACACACACACAGACAGACAGACAGACAGACAGACAGACACACACACACACA
>NW_019174258.1:2107127-2109024 GCF_002260705.1 Seriola dumerili
ACACACACACACACACACACACACACACACACACACACACACACACACACACACACAGGAATAAGAAAATGTCTTTAAATAAGTCTGAACATGCATGCAAATAGTGTACTAGCTCTAACCTTTAGATGGCCTTAATGTGCAGTAGCAAGCACACAAATACATAAACATGCAAGCACATAAACTGTGAAAACACAAAAAGACAGGGAGGAACAGAGAACTGTTTTGTGTAGAGGAAGTTGATTTCCACACAGCCTGCTGGTTTACTATGGAACTGGAGAGGCTGGTTAGCAGGAGCAGCTGGGCAAACAATACAACCTCACCTGGAGTCATTTACATGGATTGCGTGTGTGTGTGTGTGTGTGTGTGTGTGTGTGTGTGTGTGTGTGTGTGTGTGTGTGTGTGTNTGTGTAGAGGAAGTTGATTTCCACACAGCCTGCTGGTTTACTATGGAACTGGAGAGGCTGGTTAGCAGGAGCAGCTGGGCAAACAATACAACCTCACCTGGAGTCATTTACATGGATTGCGTGTGTGTGTGTGTGTGTGTGTGTGTGTGTGTGTGTGTGTGTGTGTGTGTGTGTGTGTGTGGGGGGGGGTTAACAGAGGGGAGAGGCAAAGAGCATGTGACAGTGTGACCCATGCCTCCCACTGACAAGCTTTATTACAGTCCCACCTGCAGCGAGACAGCAAAAAGCACTTAGCCTCAGCCAAGTCGCCTGACACTGGAGGACAGTTTGAGAGGGAGAGAGGAGAGAGCGAATGGAGGATNTGTGTGTGTGTGTGTGTGTGTGTGTGTGTGTGTGTGTGTGTATGTGTGTGTGTGTGTGTGGGGGGGGGTTAACAGAGGGGAGAGGCAAAGAGCATGTGACAGTGTGACCCATGCCTCCCACTGACAAGCTTTATTACAGTCCCACCTGCAGCGAGACAGCAAAAAGCACTTAGCCTCAGCCAAGTCGCCTGACACTGGAGGACAGTTTGAGAGGGAGAGAGGAGAGAGCGAATGGAGGATCGAAGAGCACAAAGAAAGGAGGAAGAGAGTGTGGAGGTGGAGACAAGGTGGTCGGGTGGGAGGAAAGGATGATTGAAGTCATGGGGTAGCAGAAAGGTACGTAGAGGAAAGGAGATATAAAGAAAGGGGACGAGAGGAAGAAAACATGAAAAGGACAGAAATGAATCCAATATTGCTCAGTCATTATTTTTGTTCAAGCATCCTGACTTTTACTTACACTCCAATATGGATTGATCTCAACTCTCTAGTTCTTTTAAGACAGTGGATTGTTGTGGTGTGTTATATAACATCGTAAGGTTTTCTTATTTTTGTCCATCTCTCGGAAATAAAAGGAGAAACACATACACAACACAGCTTGCAGCCAGCTCTGAGTCCGCAGACAGTGGGGCTTAATCTTGCTTGAACACCTGTTTCCTGGTGAATGTAAGGTCAAAGGTCGGAGTCTGGAGGTCTCTCACAAAGTGGTCATCCTTTTGAGGGCTACTGCTGAAACATGTCTGTAACCCGACCTCACTGCTCTACATTGAGCCTTAACCTCACATCGGGTGGCCTCACCAATGCCTCAATACTCCCAAGTCCACAAAGGGAATTTTTTGCTCCATGCTGCTATATATATATATATATATATATACATTCTTTCAATAAGTTAGTCCAAGCCAGAGTAACAACATCTATTTAACATCGGATGTTTTTCTGGGAAGTGCCAGGGGAAACGGGGAGGAGGGAAGTGGGAGGGGAGATACAGCATGAAGACGAGGAGGAGGAGGAATAAAGAGCAGTTGAAGGACTGTACAGTGTATTTTCTGGAGGACAAAAGGACAAAGAAACGAAAGAGAGAATAACAAGAGACACCAAAGGAAGGCAAAGACAGGCAGCGTTTTTTTTTTTTTA
>NW_019174258.1:2109049-2120708 GCF_002260705.1 Seriola dumerili
GAGAGAGATCAACAGGGGATTTCTAAAAGGCCAGAAACTCCCAAACGCATTACATGTCACTCTCTGCAGTGTGAATATCGGTCAGCCCTGTCGGCCATGTTGTTGGACGTGTCCCAGAGGCTGGTGTTTTTCTAATTCTATCTGTGGGAGGGATCTGTTGTTAGTCTGGTGACTATCCATCACTGCACCGTGGCCATTATGGTCCATCTGCTAGCAATATGCTTGTATGATGTTGATTAGGCAGATGAAGAGAACAAGGCAGTGACAGAACGACAAGCAGACGGAAGAGGCAAGAGAGAAAATGTAAGGACAAAATCTTTCTTCCCTGGTTGGGAAGCATCTTCAATTTTTTTCTCATTTAGGGGAACTCATGCTGAGCTCAGAGGGGATAAAAGGAGGACTGATAGCCGGCCATTTCTCTCTCCACTTCCATGCTCTCCGTCTCCCTCTGTTTTCTCCAACTGTGTGCACATGCCGACGTAATTAATTACAAACCTACCATCGCATTGTACCCAACAACACTGCCGGCTACTTAACCAGTCTGACGCCCATCATGAACCCACCATTCAGGGTTCTGGATGTGTTTCGTGTTGTGTGAGAGAGATGTAAGAGAGCTGGAGGGAGGAGGATGAAGGGAGTGATATGTTGTGATGTGCTGTGGAAGAGAAAGGAACACAAAGCAGCAGGAAGAGGAGACGAAGAGAAGAGAGAGAGAGAGAAGAGGGCGGTGGGGCAGCAAAGATTGAAAAGAAACAAATGGATATGAAATGCGAGCTTACGAAGAAGGATAGAGAAACTGAATAAGGTAAGAAGGAATGTAATATGAGATATATGAGCACTTGGATGATCTGACAGTACATAGCAAGTATAGGGCTGAATGGGAAGACGGAGAAAGGAGGCCAGGAGAATTGGATGGAGTCACCTCCTCTTCACGCCCAGCTTGGACTTATCAGCCACACTGGAGCCAGATTGAGGCTGGTGGTGAGTCGGACTATGGGGTGTCTCACCCTGGACACATACTCCAATCCCCTTCAGCTGTCGTTGAAGCCTGGCCAGACCTTCAGCGGCTTGCTGCAGCCTGCCTACGCCAGGCTTCGTGGCTCTACTGCCTCAAACAACACTCATGCTGATCATATCAGAGGGAGAAAACATGGAGTGTAAGGCAGCAGCCTACGGAAAACACGGCATGGGCTGTACAAGCTGGAAACCACGTACACCAACATGGACATGCCTCATGGTGAATTGAGAGCAAGGGAAATTGAAGAGAGAGGGATGGAGAGGGAGGGAGCTATAATTTGTTTAGTGTTGTGGATTGAATTAGTTGTTAGGGTCATATTCTTCTTACCCACGGTCACAAACACGAGAACATAGAAGAGCCCAGTGGGGCAATCACAGATTACATAGCCTTGACTGAGCCTACACACACACACACACACACACACACACACATACACACACACACAACACCCACACAGACACACACACACACACACACACACATACCACATCACACACACTGACACACCACACACACACAGTACTCACACAACACAACCACAAACAGCACACACACACAATATATAATCACATTTCCTGTGTATCTGCTCAACAGTTTAATGTAGAGTTGATGGACAGAAGGGGGGGGTGAGAAGATGAGATGAAAAACAGAAAAGCGGGGATCACAGAGGAAGTGTAAATATATGAAGAAGATCAGGATAAATAATAGCTTAAATGAAAGATCAGTTTAGGGATGATAAAATGTCACAGTTTAAACAATGGTCCAGAGATTTTTAACTAATAAGTTAATCCAATGAGTGCTAAAATGAATATTTTTGTTATTGTATTAATGCATTAACGGGGAGCCAAGTAACGGATTACCCATATGTGTAAATTAATCTCAGATAGGTAAATATAAGAATGAATGTGAATTAACATGTCTTGCATCTAGTTTTGGCTTACCACACACAAAAGCCTGTGCTGCCCTGGTGGCACAAGACAAATCCCACATTTGCATCTCGCAAAAATAATAAAGAGCCTGTAAAATTATTTTGCTTGGGTGTGACCAAATTGGTAACCAGGAGAAGTAATTATAAGGTCAGGTGAAGTGAAAAGAAGTATTTTGAGAATGTATTTCTGTGAGGTATATGAATTGTTAATTTTTGTTTAGTCGCTGATCACATGGGGAATTTTAATTAGCTTAGAAATTTAGCTATTGGACAGGATACAGTCAATATACAACTACTACTATGCAATATTTGTACACCAAAGGTGGGTGAAGGCACAGACAGAAAAGAGGTGAAGGTTGTCTTCCTCAGCAATGTTTATTAAAGCATTGTTCGTAGGTGTTCAACCACACATAAATGACGTGAAATATAAGATTAATTCATATAAAACACCTTAAAGTATTTTACTGTAATCCATTTTTTAATTTGCTTAAATAAGACATATTATGAGACTGTGTTAAGATTTTCCTTCATTTTTTTCAATGAAATAATGATAACACGCACCATGCAATTAGAAGAAAAAATGACAATTTAAACAGTCACAAGAACCAACAGCAAATGGAAAACCTGTAGGGGAAAAGGGGACAGAAGGAGAAGGAAGAAGAGTGAGAGTGAACAGAATGTCTAGTAATGGGCAACAGCAGAGGACGTAGGAGGCCAAATGTTCATGTTCAGCCATTACATGGCCAAGACTAAATTATTCAACTGCACTCCGGTCACCTTACACAAGCCCCCCTTGGGGGGCCCCCCTTAAAACTCAGACTAAAGAGGGCTGTGTGTTGGTGTGGTGTTGTTGATGTGCATGTATGCGTGAGTGTGCATGTGAATGAACTAGTGGCTTGTAAGAGAGGTTGTAGAGAAGGATTCCTTTAACGAAGGATGGCTCACTGTTTGCACATCCTGTGGCTAGAACAAGTAAACATACTGTGTACACGAGGGCCATTTTGTTAGAAGACACACACACAGACACACACACATGAACACAGCAGCACACACACCCACCCACACACACACACACACATCAAGGAATAAAGAAAATGTCTTTTAAATAAGTCTGAAACATGCATGGCAAAATAGTGTACTAGCTCTAACTTTAGATGGCCTTAATGGTGGCAGTAGCAAGCCACAAATACATAAACCATGCAAGCACATAAACTGTGAAAAACACAAAAAGAAAGGAGGAACAGAGAACTGTTTTGTGTAGAAGGAAGTTGATTTCCACCAGCCTGCTGGTTTACTATGGAACTGGAGAGCTGGTTAGCAGGAGCAGCTGGGCATAACAATACAACCTCTCACCTGGAGTCATTTACATGGATTGCGTGTGTGTGTGTGTGGTGTGTGTGTGGTGTGTTGTGTGTGTGTGGTGTGTGTGTGTGTGTGTGTTGTGGGTTGTTATGTTAAGAGGGGTGTCTCCTGTTGCTGCTCTTCTTTCATATGTTCCTGAAAGTTGCCGTTGCAAGGAAACCAGAGAGAGAGAGAGAGAGAGGACAGAGAGAGAGAACCATGAGAGATAAAGTTCAAGGGAAGCAACAGTTTTCGGGTTAAGAGCAAAAATGAAATCGGGGAAGCAAAGGCAGACAAATGAGAGGAAAATAAAGCAAGAGAATGGGGCAGGGCGGTTAGCAGGGATGGATGGGATGTGTTGTGTGTGTGTGTGTGTGTGGTGTGTTGTGTGTGGTGTGTGGGTTGGTGTGTGTGTGTGTGTGTGTGGTGTGTGTGTGTGCTATGTGTGTGTGTGTGTGTGTGTGGGGGGGGTTAATCAGAGGGGAGAGGCAAAAGAGCATGTGACAAGTGGTGACCCATGGCCTCCCACTGACAGAGCTTTAATTACAGTCCCACCTGCAGCGAGACAGCAAAAAGCACTTAGCCTCAGCCAATCGTTCGCCTGACACTGGAGGACAGTTTGAAGAGGGAGAGAGGAGAGAGCGAATGGAGGATCGAAGAGCACAAAGAAGGCAGGTAATGAGAGTGTGGAGGTGAGACAAAGGGGTTCGGGTGGGGAAGGAATGGATGATTGAAGTCAATGGGGGTAGCAGAAAGGTACGTAGAGGAAAGGAATATAAAGAAAGGGGACGAGAGGATAGAAAACATGAAAAGGACAGAAATGAATCCAATATTGCTCAGTCCCATTATTTTGTTCAAGCATCTGACTTTTACTTACACTCCTAATATGGATTGATCTCAACTCTCTAGTTCTTTTTAAGAACAGTGATTGTTGTGGTGTGTTATATAACATCTAAGGTTTTCTTATTTTTTTGTGTCCATTCTCTCGAAATATAAAGGAGAACACATAACACTAACACAGCTGCACGCCGCCTCTGATCCGCATGACAGTGGGCGTTAATCTTTGCCTTGAACACGCTGTTTCCTGGTGAATCTGTAAGGTCTAAAGGTCGGAGTCTGGAGGTCTCATCACAAAAGTGGTTCATCGCTTTTCGAAGGCTACTGCTGAAACATGTGCTGTAAATCCCGACCTCACTGTTTTCTCTACATTGGCCTTAACCTCACACTCGGGTGGCTCACACAATGCCTATACTCCCAATCCACAAGGGAATTTTTTGCTTCCATTGCTGCTATAATTATACTATCATTAGTATATATATATATATATATATATATATATATCTATATATATATATATACTGTATATGCTCTCAAATATATTCACCCTCAAATAACAGAACACACACTCAGATGTCATCATTTAGTGCAATTCATGCAATCCATGAGAAGGAAATAATTAAGAAGATGAAATGAAGAGAGGTTTATTACTTCCTGAACGGCGACAGCTCACATCTATTAGCGCTCCAGCCTGCTGATGTATCTGCTGATGAGCTATGGCCAAGTAATGACGTGCTCCGCTGGCTGTGAATCTATAGGTCTCTCCCCAAGTCTACTCTTTCTGGCTCCCAGGCTCTGGATGGAAAACCACAGTCACTAAATCAAACCCATCCGGAGAGAAGGGGAGAGAGAGGGAGAGGGAGGGAGAAAGAGAGTATGAAGGGGGGGGGGGGGCTTACGGCCTGTTTCTCAGCCTTTCGGGGAGAGGAATGTGTTGGAAAGGGTACAAATCAACCAGGAGTGACTGCACAATAAGGTCAGTGTGACCAGAGGAGAATCATGACTCAAGCGCTAGACACGCACAAACACACACGCACACAAACAAACACATTAAACACACAAATGCAAACACAGTGAGTGATTGAGTCAGGGCATAACCCCATGCCCACCCTGTGAGTGGCTAATAACCATGGCACAGTGCCAAACCCACTGTCTCCTGACTGATTTCCCCATGCCCGCCAGGACTGGCGCCACTCTGCAGAACAGAGCTCTGTTTCTGAAAAATCCTGTGATCATTACATTACTGAATTACTCAAATAGATGGATGAAAAAACAGCCACGCAGGCTAATCCAGCCCGTTTGCCCCCTCAAGAAAAGATGCAATGGAACAGACAATGGGAACACTGTGAATTAATATTTGTTTGTTGAGACTGCTTCCCCTCGCTTAACACACACTCAAACACACCTCAACGCCCACTCTGCTGGACTGGAAAAAGAGGGCAGTGAGGTGGCACTCTGCCAAGCGTGGTGCTGCCAAGGGACTCGGTATACCCTGGTCTCCAGTGGCATTTTAATCAGACGTACACACTCCCACACACAGACTCACCACACACACACACACACACACACACACACACACACACACACACACACACAGACAGACAGACAGACAGACAGACACACACACACACACACACACACACACACAACACACACACACACACACACACCACACAACACAACACACACTTCCATCTGGCTGTGGCTTCATGGGAGCAAGTGGAAGCACTGTCACTGTCATTCGAAGTTTAGCCACCCTCCTGCCCTCCCTTACTGAGGCAACAAAGGTAAAAAGAAGAAAAGAAAAGAAGGGAGTGAGGAGGGGGAGGCAAGCAGTGGCATTCCTCTCCAGTACCTCATGTCAACCCCTCTCTTTTTCTTTCTTCTTTTCTTTTTGTTGCCCTCAGTAGGGAGGGCAGGAGGGTGGGCTAACTTCGAATGACAGTGACATGCTTGCCACTGCTCCCATGAAGCACAGCCAGATGGAAGTGTGTGTGTGTTGTGTTGTGTGTGTGTGTGTGTGTGTGTGTGTGTGTGTGTGTGTGTGTGTGTGTGTGTGTGTTGTCTGTTCTGTCTGTCTGTCTGTGTGTGTGTGTGTGTGTGTGGTGTGTGTTGTGTGTGTGTGTGTGTGTGTGGTGAGTCTGTGTGTGGGAGTGTGTACGTCTGATTAAAATGCCACTGGAGACCAGGGTATACCGAGTCCCTTGGCAGCACCACGCTTGGCAGAGTGCCACCTCACTGCCTCTTTTTCCAGTCCAGCAGAAGTGGCGTTGAGGTGTGTTTGAGTGTGATGTGTTAAGCGAGGGGAAGCAGTCTCAACAAACAAATATTAATTCACAGTGTTCCCATTGTCTGTTCCATTGCATTCTTTTCTTGAGGGGCAAACGGCTGGATTAGCCTGCGTGGCTTTTTTTCATCCATCTATTTGAGTAATTCAGTAATGTAATGATCACAGGATTTTTCAGAAAACAGAGCTCTGTTCTGCAGAGTGGCGCCAGTCCTGGCGGGCATGGGGAAATCAGTCAGGAGACAGTGGGTTTGGCACTGTTGCCATGTTTATTAGCCACTCACAGGTGGCATGGGGTTTATGCCCTGACTCAATCACTCACTGTGTTTGCATTTTTGTGTTTTAATTGTTTGTTTGTGTGCGTGTGTGGTTTGTGCGTGTCTAGCCGCTGAGTCATGATTCTCCTCTGGTCACACTGACCTTATTGTGCAGTCACTCCTGGTTGATTTGTAACCCTTTCCAAACATTCCTCTCCCCGAAAGCTGAGAGAAACAGGCCGTAAGCCCCACCTCCCCCCTTCATACTCTCTTTCTCCCTCCTCTCCCTCTCTCTCCCCTTTCTCCGGATGGGTTGATTTAGTGACTGTGGTTTTCCATCCAGAGCCTGGGAGCCAGAAAGAAGTAGACTTGGGGAGAGACCTATAGATTCACAGCCAGCGGAGCACGTCATTACTTGGCCATAGCTCATCAGCAGATACATCAGCAGGCTGGAGCGCTTAATAGATGTGAGCTGTCGTCCGTTCAGGAAATAATAAACCTCTCTTCATTTCATTCTTCTTAATTATTTCCTTCTCATGGATTCATGAATTGCACTAAATGATGACATCTGAGTGTGTGTTCTGTTATTTGAGGGTGAAATATATTTGAGAGCATATACAGTATTATATTATATATATATATATATATATATATATATATATAATATATATATATTATAGCACACATGGAAGCAAAAAATTCCCTTTGTGGACTTGGGAGTATGAGGCATTGGTGAGCCACCCGATGTGAGGTTAAGGCTCAATGTGAGCAGTGAGGTCGGGTACAGACATGTTTCAGCAGTAGCCTCAAAAGGATGACCACTTTGTGAGAGACCTCCAGACTCCGACCTTTGACCTTAACATTCACCAGGAAACAGGTGTTCAAGCAAGATTAAGCCCACTGTCTGCGGACTCAGAGCTGGCCTGCACAGCTGTGTTGTGTATGTGTTTCTCCTTTTATTTTCCGAGAGAATGGACAAAAAATAAGAAACCTTACGATGTTATATAACACACCACAACAATCCACTGTCTTAAAAAGAACTAGAGAGTTGAGATCAATCCATATTGGAGTGTAAGTAAAAGTCAGGATGCTTGAACAAAAATAATGACTGAGCAATATTTGGATTCATTTCTGTCCTTTTCATGTTTTCTTCCTCTCGTCCCCCTTCTTTATATATCCTTTCCTCTACTACCTTTTTGACTTAGCCCCCATGACTTCAATCATCCTTTCCTTCCCACCCGAACCACCTTGTCTCCACTCCCACACTCTCATTCCTCCTTTCTTTGTGCTCTTCGATCCTCCATTCGCTCTCTCCTCTCTCCCTCTCAAACTGTCCTCCAGTGTCAGGCGACTTGGCTGAGGCTAAGTGCTTTTTGCTGTCTCGCTGCAGGTGGGACTGTAATAAAGCTTGTCAGTGGGAGGCATGGGTCACCCTGTCACATGCTCTTTTGCCTCTCCCCTCTGTTAACCCCCCCCACACACACACACACACATACACACACACACACACCACACACACACACACACACCACACACACACACAACACACACACACACACACACACACAACACATCCCATCCATCCCTGCTAACCGCCCTGCCCCATTCTCTGCTTTTATTTTCCTCTCATTTGTCTGCCTTTGCTTCCCCATTTCATTTTTGCTCTTAACCCGAAAACTGTGCTTCCTATGACTTTATCTCTCATGTACTCTCTCTCTGTCTCTCTCTCTCTCTCTCTCTTGGTTTCCTTGCAACGGCACTTTCAGGAACATGATGAAAGAAGAGCAGCAACAGGAGACACCCCTCTTAACATAAACAACCACACAACCACACACACACACCACACACACACACACACACACACACACACACACACACACACACACACGCAATCCATGTAAATGACTCCAGGTGAGGTTGTATTGTTATGCCCAGCTGCTCCTGCTAACCAGCCTCTCCAGTTCCATAGTAAACCAGCAGGCGCTGGTAAATCAACTTCCTTTACACAAAACAGTTCTCTGTTCCTCCCTGTCTTTTTGTGTTTTCACAGTTTATGTGCTTGCATGGTTTATGTATTTGTGTGCTTGCTACTGCCCATTAAGGCCATCTAAAGTTAGAGCTAGTACACTATTTGCATGCATGTTCAGACTTATTTAAAGACATTTTCTTATTCCTTGATGTGTGTGTGTGTGTGTGTGTGTGTGTGTGTGTGTGTGTGTGTGTGGTGTGTTGTGTGTGTTCTTCTAACAGAAATGGCTTGTACACAGTATTGTTACTTGTTCTAGCCACAGGATGGCAACAGTGAGCTCCTTCGTTTAAAGGAATCCTTCTCTACAACCTCTCATACAAGCCACTAGTTCATTCACATGCACACTCACGCAATACATGCACACACAACACACACACACACACAGCCCTCTTTAGTCTGAGTTAGCCCAGGCTTGTGTAAGGTGACGCGAGATGCAGGTGAATAATTTAGTCTTGGCCATGTTAATGGCTGACAGTGAACATGGCCTCTCTACTCTTGCTGTTGGCCATTACTAGACATTCTGTTTCACTCTCACTCTTCTTCCTCTCCTTTGTCCCCTTTTCCCCTACAGTTTTCCATTTCTGTTTGGTCTTGTGACTGTTTAAATGTCATTTTTTTTCTAATGATGGTGGTGTTATCATATTCATGAAAAAATGAAGGAAATCTTAACACAGTCTCATAATTATGTCTTATTTACAAATTAAAAAATGGATTACAGTAAATATTTAAGGTGTTATATGAATTAATCTTTATTTTACGTCATTTTATGTGTGGTTGAACACCTACGAAAATGCTTAATAACACTGAGGAACACCTTCACCTCTTTTCTGTCCTGTGCCTTCACCCACCTTGGTGTACAAATATTGCATAGTAGTAGTGTATATTGACTTATCCTGTCCAATAGCTAAATTTCTAAGCTAATTAAAATTCCCCATGTGATCAGCGACTAAACAAAAATTAACAATTTCCAATTACCTCACAGAAATACATCTCAAAATTACTTCTTTTCACTTCCCTGACCTTATAATTACTTCTTCCTGGTACCAATTGGTCACACCCAGCAAAATAATTTTACAGGTCTTTATATTTTGCGAGATGCAAATGTGGGTTTTGTCTTGTGCCAAGGGCAGCACAGGCTTTTTGTGTGGTAGCAAAAACTAGATGCAAGACATGTTAATTCACATTCATTCTATATTTACCTATCTGAGTGTATTTTAACAATTGCGGTAATCCGTTACTTGGCTCCCCGTAATGCATTAATACAATACAAAAATATTCATTTAGCACTCATTGGATTAATTATTAGTTAAAAATCTCTGACCATTGTTAAACATGTGACATTTTATCATCCCTAACTGATCTTCATTTAGCTATATTTTCCTGTTTCTCATATATTTACTTCCTCTGTGATCCCCCTTTTCTGTTTTTCATTCTCATCTTCTCACCCCCCCCTTCTGTCCTCACTCTACATAAACTGTTGAGCAGATACACAGGAAATTGTGTATATATTGTGTGTGTGTGTGGTTGTGTTGTGTGGTTGTGTGTGTGTGTTGTGTGTGTGTGTGAGTTGTGATGTGTGTGTGTGTGTGTGTGTGTGTGTCTGTGTGGTGTTGTGTGTGTGTGTTGTGTGTGTGTGTGTGTGTGGTGTGTGTGTGTAGGCTCAGTCAAGCGCTATTAATGCTGTGATTGCCCCACTGGGCTTCAGTTCTCCGTGTTTGTGACGTGGGGAAGAAGAATATGACCCTAACACTAATTCAATCACATACACTAAACAAATTATAGCTCCCTCCCTCTCCATTCCCTCTCTCTTCATTTCCCTTGCTCTCAATTCAACCATGAGGATTTCCATGTTGGTGTACGTGGTTTCCAGCTTGTACAGCCCATGCGTGTTTTCCTAGGCTCTGCCTTCACTCCATTTTTCTCTCTGATATGATCAGCATGAGTGTGTTTGAGCAGTAGGAGCCACGAAGCCTGGCGTAGCAGGCTGCAGCAGCGCTGAGGTCTGGCAGGCTTCACACAGATCAGAGGGGATTGGAGTATGTGTCCAGGGTGAGACACCCCATAGTCGGACTACCACCAGCCTCATCTGGCTCCAGTGTGGCTGGATAGAGTCCAGCTGGGCGTGAAGAGGAGGTGCTCCATCCATCTCCTGGCCTCCTTTCTCCTGTCTTCCCGTTCAGCCATTTCTGTACTGTCAGTATCAAAGTGCTCAATATCCTCATTTCTACATTCCTTCTTACCTTTTCAGTTTCTTATCACTTCTGTGTTAGCTGCATTTCATACTCATTTGTTTCTTTCAATCTTTGCTGCCCCACCCGCCTCTTTCTCTCTCTCTCTTCTCTTCGTCTCCTCTCCTGCTGCTTTTTTTTCTTTCTCTTCCACAGCACATCACAACATATACTCTTCATCCTCCTCCTCCAGCTCTTCTATCTCTCTCACACACACAAACACATCCAGAACCCTGAATGGGGGTTCATGATTGGGCGTCGACTAGTTAAGATGCCGGCAGTGGTTGTTGGGACAATGCGATGGTAGGTGTAATTAATTAAGTGGCATGTGCACAGTGGAGAAAAAGAGGGAGAGGAGAGATGGAGTGAGAGAGAAATGCCGGCTATCAGTCCTCCTTTTATCCTCTGAGCTCAGATGAGTTCCCCTAATGAGAAAAAATAAATGCTTCCCAACCAGGGAAGAAAGATTTTGTCCTTACATGTTCTCTCTGCCTTCTCCTCTGCTTGTCGTTCTGTCACATAGCCTTGTTCTCTTTTCATCTGGCCTAATCAACATCACAGAGCATATTACTGCAAGGGCCATATGCGCAGGTGCCAGGTGACGTTGGAAGTCACCAAGACACAAGACCATCTCCCACAGTAGAATGAACACAGCCTCTGGGACCACGTCCAGACACATGCGAACAGTGCTGATAACAACGACCGAAATCACACTGCCCACAAGCTGAAGCTGA
>NW_019174258.1:2120733-2135733 GCF_002260705.1 Seriola dumerili
ACACAGAATAAGAAAATGTCTTTAAATAAGTCTGAACATGCATGGCAAATAAGTGTACTAGCTCTAACCTTTAGATTGGCCTTAATGTGGCAGTAGCAAGCACACAAATACATAAACATGCAAGACATACAGTGTAAACATACATGTGAAAACACAAAAAGACAGGGGAAACAGAGAACTGTTTTGTGTAGAGGAAGTTGATATTTCCACCAGCACTGCCGCTGGTTTACTATGGAACTGGAGAGGCTGGTTAGCAGGAGCAAGCTGGGCAATAACAATACAACCCTCACCTGGAGTCATATTTACATGGATTGCGTGTCGTGTTGGTGGTGTGTGTGTGTGTGTTGTGTTGTGTTGTGTGTTAGTGTGTAGTGTAGTGTTCTTGTGTGATGTGTGTTGTGTTTAGAGGATGTGTGTCTCGTGTTGCTGCTCTTCCTTCATCATTAATGTTCCTGAAAGTGCCGTTGCAAGGAAACCAGAGAGAGAGAGAGAGAGAGAGACAGAGAGAGAGACATGAGAGATAAAGTCATAGAGAGCACAGTTTCGGGTAAGAGCAAAATGAAATGGGGAAGCAAAGGCAGACAAATGAGAGGAAAATAAAAGCAGAGAATGGGGCAGGGCGGTTAGCAGAGGATGGTTGGGATGTGTGTATGTGTGTGTGTTGTTGTGTGGTGTGTGTGTGTGTGTGTGTTTGAGTGTGTGTGTGTGTGTGTGTGTGTGTTGTGTTGTTGTGTGTGTGTGTGTGTGGGGGGGGGTTAACAGAGGGGAGAGGCAAAAGGCAATGTGACAGTGTGCCCCATGCCTCCCACTGACAAGCTTTATTACAGTCCCACCTGCAGCGAGACAGCAAAATTAGCCTTAGCCTCAGCCAAGTCGCCTGACACTGGTAGACATTGATATGAGGGAGAGAGGAGAGAGCGAATGGAGATCGAAGAGCACAAGAAAGGGAGGAAGGAGTGTGGAGTGGGAGACAAGGTGTGTGAGGTGGGAGAGGGATCATGATTTGAAGTCAATGGAGGGAATGTTGTTAGACCGAAAAAGTAGTACGTAGAAGGAAAAGGGAAGATATAAAGAAATTAAGGGGTTCGAGAGGAAGAAAACATTGAAAAGGACAGAAATGAATCCAAATATTGCTCAGTCATTATTTTTGTTCAAGCATCCTGACTTTTACTTACACTCCAATATGGATTGATCTCAACCTCTAGTTCTTTTTAAGACAGTGGATTGTTGTGGTGTGTTATATAACATCGTAAAGGTTTTCTTATTTTTGTCCATTCTCTCGGAAAATAAAAGGAGAACACATACACAACACAGCTTGCAGGCCAGCTCTGAGTCCGCAGACAGTGGGGCTTAATCTTGCTTGAACACCTGTTTCCTGGTGAATGTAAGGTCAAAGGTCGGAGTCTGGAGGTCTCTCACAAAGTGGTCATCCTTGCTTGATGGTGGTTTCCTTACTTTTCTGCATGATAAGTGCATCTTGTGTTTGTCTGTAATGTCTTGTTTGTCTTCGTACCCTTTCTTCTACCCTGTCTCTCTCTTCCACATTGGGCCTTCTCTTTACCTTCTCTTCCTACATGGAATTGAGGCCACATCACTGCTATCTACTGGTGAACTCCGGGCTAGCTCAAATTTGGCTTCACCCCCAGGCAAGGCCGCTTCTCACCACCATAAATGCAGCTGTGCGAGCTCAGCTGGTGAACAAAGCGAAAGACACTTGGTGCTTAATTACAGAAATCTGGCTTACCAAACTGTAACATGCTGGAAAATGATCTGTGACAAGGACAAAGTCGTAAAAAGCGAGCACAAAGCTGCTAACCTGGTGCAAAAAAAAAATTGAATCCCATGTGACTTGAAAACCTGAGATGTGATAATAAATTGCGCGCGAAACCTGAGTATACTGATTAATAAATAACAATTTTAAGCAGACACAGAGAAACTGACGGGGACGGAAGGTGTTATCTGTCCATACCAAATAAAAGAGTTTATTTATCAGACACGCTTACATAAGAAGGCACCGGCATGAATCCCCAGTGTAAGGGCCAAAGCGTGCCCGATGGATGTCGATCCACCGCCTGCCTGCCATGAAGCGATTCATGCAGCCTTCATTTAATCTGCCGACATCCATCTGTTTCCGAGTACGCTCTTTACAGCCATGACAGCCTTAACACTGTAAGAGTGTATACAGCAGATGTTCTATGGCACAATATAACTGAATATCACTGCGCTAGTGTGCCGGGTTTTTCTGCGCGAAGATGAAGAACAATCTGTCATTTGTTTATTACACCACTGTATGTTTTGACATCATGAGCGAATCTGCCCTGCCTCCACGTGCCCACCTATTACAATACATTTTTCCCAAGTCAAATATGAAGGCTCACAACTGCACTGACTGCCTACACTTATACTAGGTGCACTACCCCCCCGTTACCACCTACACACACACAACACACACACCACAGCCCTTCAAATTCTTTCTATTAGTGCCCACTACGATTCCCTTATTCCCTCCTTTAATCCCAGTGCCTCAATACTCCAAGTCCACAAAGGGAATTTTTTGCTCCATTGCTTGCTATATATATCGAACCCTGCCATTACTTTATTTTTTTTTTTATTATTTTTTTTTTTTTTTTATTTTTTTTTTTTTTCATTTTTCCTTTATTATCTGTATCATCTATCATCTTTTGTATATATATTTGTTATATATATATATTATGTGATTATATATGATTTTTTTTTACTGGTTTTCTATGTCTGCTTATACTATGTGTACTTGCTCCGCTGGTGTTCTCCCTATATGTTCTCTTGTCTTCCTATCTGGTATTCCATATATTTCTGTGATTATATTGTATGATTTTTGAGGTGTTTTTATGAATTAATATTATATCTCACTTTTAGTTGGTGATTTATATGTTGTTTTTTTATATCTATTTTTTTGTTATCTTTCAGAAAAATAAGTGCTGCACCAAATGAGAGCGCAAATTCATGACTCAAGCGCTAGATCACAGCTTCTACAAACACACACGCACACAAACAAACCACATTAAACACACAAATGCAAACACAGTGAGTGATTGAGGTTCAGAGGCATACCCCGATGCCCAACCCTTAGTCTGGCTAATAACCATGGCCACTATAGTTGCCAAACCCCCAAATCTCTCCGCTCCCTCCCTGTCCAAGGGTCTCGATTTGCCGCACAATCTTTCCTCCCCTTCCGCCCCCCCCTCCACTCTCCCTCTCAGCCCCTTCTCCATATTTTCAGAATCACACAAAAAAAGGAGACAATAAAAGCCCTGGGATCCGGTGAGAGCGAGGGGCTGGCCCAAAAGGCTGACCCTCCACCTCATCAGCCTCTGTCAACCACTTTTCACCTCCACCTCCACCCACAGCTCTGAACACGCAGCCGGCCTGCTGCTCCCGCCGCTTTCTATGCTGCTCTTCCTCACACTAGATACTCCTCGAACCTCGCCCTGCGCCACCCCACCCAACTCATCTTCATTCAGAGCCCCTGTTGTGCACACAACACGCACGCACACACACGCACATACGCGCCACGCACACGCGCCAATAAATGCCACCACACACACGCACACACACTGCTATTCAGGCAATGGCAATATTAATAATAAATTCAGTAGGGCATGATTGCGATACGTTCCCGTGGAGGAGACCGAAGGTTGAAAAGCCAAAAGCAGCAGAGGTGAGAATGCCCGAAAAAGGAGAGAGAGAGCAGAAAGAGAGAGAGAGACAGAGAGAGAGAGAGAGGAGAGTGGGAGAGAGAGGATGGTGGCGAGAGAGACGTGTTATGATGTCGTTGCGATGAAGGGACTCTACGACTTTGCTCTATCTCAGTTGCAGATCCTATACCTGTGTTCCCTCTCTGACTGATTTTCCCCACTGTCCCGGCCGCCTGCATCATATGGAGCGGCCACTCTTGACGAGGAACACAGTGAGCTCTGGTTTTCTGAAAAATTCCTGTGATCGATTACAATTACGGATGATTCTCAAATTAGATGGTATGAAAAAACAGGCCACGTCAGCTAATCAGCCCGTTTGCCCCTCCAAGCAAAACGATGCTAATTCAGGAACAGCAATGGGCAAACACTGTGAATTAATATTTGTTTGTTGAGACTGCTTCCCCGCTTAACAAACACACACTAAAAACACCTCAACGCCACTCTGCTTGGACTGGAAAAAAGAGGGCAGTGAGGTGGCACTTGCCAAGCGTGGTCTTGCTCAAGGGACTCGGTATTACCCTGGTCTCCATGGCATTTTAATATCAGACGTACAACACTCCCCACACACAGCTCACCACACACACACAACACACACACACACACACACACACACACACACACACACACACACACACACACACACACACACACACACACACACACTTCCATCTGGCTGTGCTTCATGGGAGCAGTGGCAAGCATGTCACTGTCATTCGAAGTTAGCCCACCCTCCTGCCCTCCCTACTGAGGGCAACAAAAGAAAAGAAGAAAAGAAAAGAGAGGGAGTTGAGGAGGGGGAGCAAGCAGTGGCATTCCTCTCCATACCTCTGTCAACCTCCTCTCTCTCTCTCTCTCTCTCTCTCTCTCTCTCTCTCTCTCTCTCTCTCTCTCTCTCTGTCCAAACACATCCCCCGTTGCCTCTCCATTCAGTGTCCTTGTTCTCCTCTCGCCATACCTTTCCCTCCCCACCTCCCCACACACACTGCTCCTGTCATCCATCAGCTGTATTCTTCCTGGCACTGCTCCTCTCATCTCACCACCTGCTGGTCTGTTCTCTGTACAAGAGATACAGGGATGGGCACCTGTAATCACCCTGTCTTGGACAGACAGTTCCTCATTTCATGTGTGTGTGTGTGTGTGTGTGTGTGTGTGTGTGTGTGTGTGTGTGTGTGTGTGTGTGTGTGTGTGTGTGTGTGCAGTATATGAGCTCTTGGAACATGGCTGTTTGTGAACCTGACTGCTGTGTTCTCCATGCAAGACTCTTAATGTGAAATGTTAACCGCAACGGCTAAAGCAACAGCTCAGACATTGATCCTCCTCCCAAGCAAATGCGGTTTGCCAGATATTGGGAATTACCCCCCCTCTGTGCCCCAACCAGCACCCACACCCAATCTTCAATGGTCCTCCATGCTCCCACGGTGGGTAATTGTAATTGTATTGAACTGGCCAGCAGCCAAGCGCACAAGACTGCCAAGTCTGCCAAGTCCAGCTGTGCCGTTGCAATCAAAACACACTCACAGCTTTTCTCATGACAATCACATCAGCAGCATGTGTAATTCTGTGACAGAAACACGCCCAGACATACACATAGGTGCACACAAACATAGACATACATGTCTCTAAACCTATTCAGTCAGTATGGCAATATCAAGGAAAGAAGACTGTGATGAAACAGTAGAAGGGGACAGCATAAAGAGAAAAGGCTAAATTCATACAAGAGGTAAGAGTGATAGATGCTGTAGCAGTTCATATACAAAGAAGAGCATAATGGTAAAAATTTTCCTACCATACATTCTGCCCTTTACATTAGTTCTGTGTGTCCCTCCCTCCTCGGTCCATAACCACTAATAATGATGTGTGGTTGTTTTGAGTCTGAGCGTCAGCTGACATATGCAAAGATTTCAGTGAATGTCTTCATGGGTCAACCAAGATGTCACATCCTCTCCCCCAAAGTCTGATTCCTGTCTGATAGAGGCTCATGATGTGCAGCGATATGTTTAGACATTTTGAATGAGAACTGGTTGTTGCTTTTCTCTATTTTTGGAAGATTTCTGATCTGGATGTATTTTAAAGTGTCTATCTCTGACACACTCGCATTCACAAATACCCACATCTAATCTATTTAACACTATGGTGCGATGTGAAGTGCACATCCTCCCTCTGTCTGTACACCCCCTGGTCAAAGCAAATATTTAAAATAGAGCTACAACTATTAAACCATTACATATTCACACATGCATGATTAAAACCCAGCAGACTGCAGTGGACAGCAGGACTGTGTAACTGCAACTTTCTCAACTTATCAGCCTGTCCCTATAGCCTCACTAGAGCTGTTACAAAGGGACCCATTTAATGATTTAAACACGACACGTCTTAAGATCATGACTGATTGCGCACCTCTCTACTCTATTTTGTGTGAACACCACAAGCGTGTCTTATGTCACGTTTCTAGCCTGAGCGGAAGAAATGGGCCGTGTCATGTCAGTGTGAGCCGCAGCGCAACACACATGATGGAGAGCACTTAAATAACTCATGAAACCTTGTTCTCAACCCACACTAGACCACTGGGAGGAACATTCAGTCTTCTGCATGTATGTGTGTATGTCTGTGGGTGTGCGGTGGCCCCCTTTGTCACGACTGTTTAACCAAGTGCTTCTGAGTGTGTTGTGGTTGAGCTAGTGTGGTGTGTGTGTGTGTGTGTGTGTGTGTGTGTGTGTGTGTGTGTGTGTGTGTGTGTGTGTGTGTGTGTGTGTGTGTGTGTGGGGGTTCAGTTGGAAAGAGAGCTTGAGATGAGTTTCTGTAAATGACAGGGGGGCCCTCACGGCTAAACAGAAATAGCCTCAGAGAAAAAGAAGCCAGTGCGGGAGGGAGCTGTGAGCAGGAGCGACAGATAGAGCAGTGGGGAGATAGAGAGAGAGAAAGTGAAAAAGAAAGGGTGGAAAGTTAAAGACAATTAGATTTACAAAACTCCTGTGTAGTGTGAATGTTTGTATAAAAAAAGCCAAAGGGAGAGGGAATAGATGCCCAGTGAAAAGGCAGTCCAGCTACACTGATGAGAGGAGACAGCAGCACTTTCCACATAAACGCACTGAGCTCCAAAAACCCACTGTAGTGATGGACTCCCTCGGGGCATACTCACACACATACACACACACACACACATCACTTATTTTTTCTGTCCCTGCCTGCTTCATCATGACATATTCTACCTCATCTTTCAGTCTCACTTTGTCACTACCATCCTTTCCTTTACCAGTATCCATATATATATATATATATATATATATGTACACTATACACTATATACACATACACATACACACACACAAACATATACATATATGAAGGAGATGTGAAATGACTAACTACAGAGCCTGTAATTCATTGCTGCGGGTTGAGTACGGCAGGAGTAAAAAATAAACTAAGCTCTCTAAAAAAGAAAAACACAATGAGACAGTGTTTAAGCATGTGCATCTGCATGTGAACAAGTAACAAGTGTCAGTGTACAGATGTTTGAGAGTCTTTGTGTGTATGTTATATAGGCAGGTTTGGTTTGCTTTGTTAGATAATGAAGAGCAGTTGCTATTAAACAATACAGTCAAAGTGGGGTGAGAGATCAAATCCCCTGCACATTTGCAAAACAAACAGCAGGGAAATGATTATCATCTCCTCTGCTCTCACACAGCAGCATGTATAGGTTGACTGTTGTAATGCCAAAAAATCTAGTTTGGGTCAGAGGGCAATAGGTATGTAGTTATATATTGATCAAATAAAATGGTGATGTAGGAGAGTAGTGAGTTACAAGAGGAAGAGGTGTTATAAGACCTATAAGATCTGAGAACAAGCCAGAAAAGAAGAACTCAAAATGAATTTTTGCCACTCTTCAGTCTCAGTGATCAAACTGCTTCAGACCTCATCACATTCACTCCAGGGGTGTCACTGCTTCCTGTGTAGCCGCACAGCAGGGTCAGGAGGACACCTCTCACAGGAGCAAAGAAGCAGAGATAAGATGCCTGCTAAGTGACGACATATATATTCTAAGGCGATGGCTCACTCTTACTAATGATGAAGGCTAAACCAAAGCCTTTACTACTGTAAGTTCTGAGCGGACGTCTCTCTCACAGTTGTGGCCACACAGAGTGACAAGATCAAGAAACGCAATATGAAACATGAAGAATAATGCCGTGAGAGGTTGGAGAATAGCGAGAGGGAAATTTAATTGCACGGATCTGTGCTAACATCTGTTGAAGATGACACTGGTGTGGAGTGAAAGGCAGAAACTGAGAAAGGACAAAAACAACATTGTAGAGTGTTCTGTGGCATTTGGGAGAGCAATACTCACTGGGATGTGGGCGGTCAGCTTGGTCAGATTTCTCTGGCTCCAAGGTCACTGGGCGAGACGGAGTATGGTCACCTGCAGGTTGCGAGGGCCCTGAACCTGAGTCCACCTCCTTACTGGTTCCAGCCGCAGCCTCCATCGCGGCACTAACCTGAAAGACATAACGACATAATTAACATCCTTGATGGCTAATACACAAGAAACAACGGACGAATCTTTGCAAAATTAGGGAATCCATTTGTAGGATAGAGGTTGAGTTCATTAATTACCACTGAATCAATGAGTGACTTCACTATAAATCCCCAAGATTAATTACCAACAACCCAGGATACAGATTCTGATTCTCTTAAACTATTCAGAAAATGTTACTGAACAAAAATGTGTCCTTCCATTATTGGGGCTACAACAGCAATATTCGCATCATTATCAAATCTAAACAATAAAAATAGACTCATATTGTAAATATAGCAATTAACTGCTGATCTAACTCCGTCATTGTTGCAGCCATTTTTAGCTGCTGTCACAGTGCTCAGATTTCTGCTATAAAAAGACAACAACTGAAGGGGATGCAGCGCTGGGTGAAGCAGTGTCCCTTCCCTGAAGTGACAGAGCCACAAAACAGAAAGACAGACAGACAGACAGAATCAAAGAAGGAGAGAAACAGAGAGAGAGAACGACTTTTCCTGACAGCCCAAGTCTGCTTGGATGTACTGTACTCTGCTCCCCTCCACAGCTGAAAGAGGAAAGAGGGATGAGGCTTCAGGAGCGAAACAAGCTGACCATGAAAAGAAGAGGGAGAAGCAGAGGGTGGCTGTCAGCGAGGAGAGAGAGAGCAGTGGGGGAGAGTTTAAAAGAGGCTGTGATGGCTCCCTCCATTGACGAGTAGCAGAGAGACAGGCAGGGGAGGTGCAGCGCATCTTAAGACAAAAAGGCACCCTGGGCTTATGAAATATACATAGCTCTCAGCAGGAGACAGAGACACAGAGCGACAGAGCAGGAGGGCCCTGAAGACTGACGAGACTCCACTACCCCTCCTAAACACACACTGCTAAAAATAAAATACACAGACACATTCCTAATGACTTCTCATGAGGAGCCAGGGGGGAAGTAGTTAGTGCTTTTTTTTCTTCTTTTTTTTATTTTTTTATTTTGAGTGCGTGTGTCTGTGCTTACATTCACACACACACACACACACACACACACACACACACACACACACACACACACACACACACACACACATGCAAGTGTTTGTGAGCATCGAGGTGCATCAATGCCTCCTCCTTCAGTTACAGAGTAGGAAAAACAACAATAGTAACTATGACACAAAAACTGACAAGTATTTTGGCTGTTGGCCTATATGTAAATCCACCTGCTGGTCTAGGGGATTTTTTTTTTTTTTTTTGGGGGGGGTGGAGGTTTGTTTCAACTGCCTCTCTCTGACTTGCCCACCTGCCCTCTCTTCAAGCCCAGACAGCTGCCTCCGCCACACCAGCAGTTAAAAACTATTTAAACAGACCTCACTCTACAATGGCATCACCCTTTGTTCAAGCTAACGATTCACCTCTCCCACACTCTCCCACTAGTGGCTATGCCCCTGAAGTATTGCGCATGTGTGTGTGTGTGTGTGTGTGTGTGTGTGTTTGTGTGTGTGTGTGTGTGTGTGTGCTGACAGAAACTGGGTTTGTTTACTTATTTGCTTTGTATCCCTGCTTATCTTACCCCCCTCATCAGATGCGTTGGGTGTGCCTCCCTTAACATTTCAGGTGTAAATAAAAAAAGTGCAGCTAAATAGTCATGTCTGAGCCTGGAGATTACACCTACTCCAGAAAACAAACCTGCTGACACGTTTCATAACCTTTTGTGTCTCCTTGCTGTCTATCCTTTTTTCCTTCCTCCTTCTTTTGTATTAAAGGAGTAAAGTGCACATGTGAGGTATTTGTTGATGAATTCCCCACATTCTATAATAAATTGCAAAAGTATGACAGAGTAGGCAACTAGAGAGGAAACTAACAGTGTCTGAACTGCCCTGTCAGGTCAGGGCCACAAGCCTTTGTAATTTAATTACTGAGATATTGTTGCTTCTCTCATCCACTAAAGCAGATGGTAGAGAGTAACACTTGACATATTGGTCTTAAAGAACAAGCTGTAAGCCAAGATTTGATGGCACGAACATAGCTGTTGCCATCATTGCTCTCAAATGACTCATTTTGCCCATATAATTGGGAAGAGGCGTGATTACTTAAAGCATGTTATTGCTCAATAGAGAATTATTGTGGGTGCAGACATTAGATAGTTACGAGTCTACAGCAGGGCTTGCCAACCTGTCAATTGCGATTGACTTGTCAATCTTTGTGAAACTCTAAGTAGATTGCATAGCATTATGGGGAAAATAATAATAATAAAATAATACAACTCCTAGAAATTATGTTTCTATACAACTAAACCTCAACAGCAAATTTGTTTTGTACATAATGTAATCGCTGCCTGGATTATGTTCAGAGGCAGCATGTTTTTGTGATGAATAAAGCACTGCATCTATTGCCATGTTAGTTTAGCATGGTAGCATGCTAACATTTGCCTCCAGACATCGTCAAGGAACCTTGAACTTCAACAAAACCTTTGTTCCAATCCATCTAGATAAGTGAACATTTTAACATGCTGGTGGTACTAGAGTAAAAATCAGGGGAACATCAAAGTCTGTATGCTTCATCCTCTGCGTACCATGAATAATTTCAAGGCAATTCAATTACTAGTTGTTGCTATATTTCAGTCTTGACCAAAGTGGTGGAACAACCAACCGACTGATCATGCGGGAATGGGAAAAATATGAAATGATTTGTTTTGTGATTCCATAGAAGGCAAAATAAAACTAAGATATAGCTGTATTACTGCTTTTTTAATTCAAGAACTGTGTCTGCGTTTATGTGCACTCATGTTGATATATGTGCCCTGTGAATGGAACAGGAATAGACCAGGGACATGTAAAATGGAGCGTAAGAGTCAGGAGGTGAAATGAGAAAGATCTACAGAGGTAGTACTAATTGAGGTTAATTCCACAGTTCAGCATTATCATCTCTAATCGGTAAGGAGGAAGTTGGTAATGGATGATGTCGCAGGACACAATGAGAGAGCCTGTCAGCTGAAATCACGCAACAGTGCGGAGTACTGGATGCCCTCAAAGGATCAGAAGACATTAGCAGCTCAGCGCAGAACATGATAGGAAGCTGCAGATAAACAGAGAGGCTGGAGGGCCGGCAGGCTTACACAGGGAAAAGTGTGAGTACTCGTGTGTGTGTGTGTGTGTGTGTGTGTGTGTGTGTGTGTGTGTGTGTTAGAGCGAGAGAGGCTTGTCTGTCAAGACAGTCAAAACCTCTCTAGTCATCTGCCTGTCTCAACCCACATCTCACCTGTCAACCTTTTGAAGCAGTGCTGACATCGTCTTGCGCACGCACACACACACACACACGCACACACACACACGCACACACACACACGCACACACACACACACGCACACACACACACACGCATGCCCTGCTCTGGGCTCAGTATAACTTCCTAGTAGTGACACACAGTGAGTGATGAGGGGATACACATGCACATCACCCAGGAACACAAGCACCCTCTACCAATTTCTCTCTCTCTCTCTCTTTCTCTCTCTCTGTCACACATACACTCATTGTGACCTAACCCAGGCCTCTCCGGGGACAAGCTCTTTCATCACAGCCATGCCCGTCGATACTTGAGCCCTGCACAACATCTGTACACACCTACCAGATTCATTAAGGAGGAGGACAGAGTCGAAAGCAAAAGGATACATCAATAAGCAGAGGAGGTGGCCACACATGTGTGTATGCGCATGTGTCACCAGGGGGCAGGGCCATCCATAAACACTGCTGACAGTCTAGACAGGAAATACACTTGAGGATGTCGATAAGTTAGTCAGTGGGGGTGAAAAGAGATCAATAGGAACACAGGATGATGTCAGTGGCTGCAGATGAGATCACCTGAGGCAACTTAGGATCTTCATATGAATAGTTCAGATATGACATCAAATGTAATATCTCAAAGTGTTCCATATTATCTATTTTACGGGAACAAGGAATTGAATCCTTTTACAGGAAATTATAATATCATGAATAAATGCTTGAAATACTCCTCCACAACCAGCTTAAAAGTCAACTAAGACTCAGTACAGACTTTTGAAAGACCTTCAAGCAATGAATTATGTAATTATTCTTTGATTCCTCTGGTGGCAATCCTTCACTACACTGGCATTATCAGTTGAGTCACTATTTTGTTACATCATTTCGTGTTTTGAGTTGCACAGCAGATGTTTATTCATGTGAAAATACCATGGATTATAACTTCAACATTGTTGGGAGTAAATAGCTCCAGAAGCATACTGTGATTCTACCTTGAGATTTGGGAAAATGAAGGAGATGAAGCCGATTTTCACCCACAGGATGTGACTGCCCTATATCACATTGCCTCTCTTGGCATGGTTTTGAGTGCGAATGCCCGCGTGTGCGCACACTCGGGCCGATGTGTGTTTGCGTGTGTTCTGAGCTCGACTGACATTTCCTCAAACGTGGTTGACATTTCCAGGGGATTTGAAGATTTGATCCCTTCTGTGTTTGAAGAGTTGTGTGCTGCCCTCCTCACAACACTGAGGGAAACGCTGCAGCGGAGCCGGCAGCGTGCCCTGCCTTCAGGGCCTTACTCCACAGCATTTGGAGAAGCCCGTTCTCACTCACCCGTAGTGTGATCAGGAGAAGACCTGCACTATACATTGCCTGCCTTTTAGAGATGACTGGTTCACTGCTTGGTCTTTTACTTAGTCTTGCTGTTTCCCCCTGAGCTGTGCAGTGTTTCTGCTTCTCTCAACTGAGGCAGAAAAGCTATCACCAAAAGATATGAGAGAAGAAAGTAGATAGAGATGGTGTGGGAGGGAGCGAGAGAAACCAAGAAAGTGTGAGAGAGAGGGAGGGAGAGATCTGTTTCTCCTGCTACAGGCTGGTTAGTGGAGCGAACTGACACAGACTGACATCTCTCTTCCACGGAGGGCAAGTTAAAAAGAGCCTTACTACTCTTTGTCCATTGCTCTCTCTCTCTCTCTCTCTCTCTCTCTCTCTCTCTCTCTTTCTCTCTCTCTCTCTCCCCAACATTCACTCCTCTTACTCTTTCAGCTGTCCTGACCTCTCTCTCTGGCTTGCTCTCTCTCCTCCTCTCTCTGATCACCCTGCGGCTCCCATGTCTTGCTTTTTCTGCCTGGATGAAATCTGCAGCAGTCCTGTCTAAGCCTGAGGCTCAAATTACACCCCACCACCCTGTACTGGCCACACATCCACAATCAAACACACACAAATGTACACACATGCAAGCCCATACAGTAGCCACGAGGACGCCCAGGGCCCAAACACAGGTCAGGCTTGGGTCAGTCAAGGGCAGAAGGACAGAAGTAAGCCTCACACTGAGGCTGATCTGAGGGCAGCCGGAGAGACACAACAAGAAAATACACACAAAAAGATGCATGTGAACACACAGAGATACACATGCATGCACTAACTATCCTATCAACCATCATTAAATTGTATTAGACTTTAAGCTACTGTTTACTGAGAAAGAGAATTTAGCTTTCTTATTTGATTGTCTGCATGACTGAAGGGGTAAAATATGCACAGACATATATACACACACAGCTGGAATACTAACCCCACAGCTACAAAAATGTAAAATATTGACTATTGCTCGATCTGCCCTCCCCTCCAAAGTAAGACTTGCGATTACAATGCAGTTTACCATCTCGTATAGACAAATAAAACAACTACAACACTGGAACCGATGCTGGACACGACCATGGAGCAAGTCACAACTTGCTTTAGTCTCTTATCCAAAGAAATAACTCAGCAAACATTATAATTGCTAATAAGATTCAGACTGAATCAGCAGTGTGGATTAGGCCGAACCACACCTGCATGTTGTGTACACAAGCTAAAGCAAACTCCCCCGCAGTACAGGATACTGGCAGTCAGCAGATCAACCAAAGTGGGTGCTGATCTGACCTCAGCGCTCACTATCATCCTGTCCTTCAAATGCCAGTGATCTCATGGTTGTAAAACATGTGCATCCTGCTAGAGAACAGAGCTCAAAGGGAGGGAAGCACAGCATATGATGTATCGCAGTACATATTTTGCCACTCCCTGGGTCTGTTTGTCCCCAGAAACAGGATGCATGGGTACAAGTGCCTCAGTAACTATGTGATACTTTATTGGTCCCCGTAGGGCACTTTTTCTTCCCCCACTTTAAGGCATGTCATAGCACACAGCACGAGCAGAGAGGGGATTCACATGTAGGACTTCCACGGTACCGCTGCATATATACGCTTGAATATGTGTAGTGTATTTTACTCCTGTCTGTTTATCTTTTTAAGTTTATCTTCAGAATTCAGAGTCAAGGTTATCAGACTACTATTTCTGAGTTATTTGAATTGAGACTTGGGCGTCAAACCTAAGAGAGAAGAAGCTAGATGGATGTCAGTAAATCAAGAAAAATGTTCTTCCATGGCCCAACAGTGTGTCCTTGGGCTAACGCTCCAAATACATAAATGCACTCAATCTTACTCAGCCTCAGACACAATGCTTCATATACAAAAAGTGTGTGCAGAAAGGTAATCACTTGTATACGCAAAGCCACACACACACACACATACACACACACAGAACTGGTGACGACTGCAGGGCTGCATCGTTCTCCCAAGTCAGTTGGGAACTCTAACAGGAAGAGGGTAAGTGCTATCGATTGGCTTCTTCCTGCTTGGCCCAGCTGTCAGGGCAAAAACAAGCTGACCGTTTGACTGTCTGCTTTCCAGTGAAGCAAACAACTACATGTGCATGCATGCACACACACACACACACACACACAC